>NC_088854.1:34893127-35195492 GCF_963853765.1 Magallana gigas
ACTGCTCTTACATCTTATAAACCAGCAAACTGAACTCTTGGAGTTTGATTTGGGGTATCATGTTGTTTTGTAAAAAGGTTTCAAAAATTCTCTGTTAGTCCTGGGGGTCAAATAATTGGTAAAAAATGATGTTTTTTCACAAAAAACCTTCTTCCTCGAACTCCTCCTACATTTTCAAAAGTAGACAAATCATCTTTTGGAATATGTTTTAGGGTATCCTATAGATGCGCAATAAGGTTTCGGAATTTTCAATTTTGTCCTGGGGTTCATTTAATGGCTAAAAAATGACGTTTTTTTACAAAAAAACTGGTTTAAAAAACGTCATTTTTTTAAGCAGTAGCCAAATGATCTTCTAGAATATGATTGGGGGTGTCATATTGAGGCATGATCAGGTTCCAGAATTTTTTTCTTAATTAAGGGGATCAGTGGGCAACAAAAAATGACGTTTTTTGGCAAAAAAAATATGGTTCCCAGAACTCCTCTTACAACTTTTGGAGTAGCTACGTCATCTCTTGGGATATAATTGGGGCTGTCCTATAGATGTGCAATAAGGTTTTAAAAATTTAAATTTCATCCAGGGAGTCAAAATGTAGCAGAAAATTGACGTTTATCACTAAAAAAACAAACATTGATCCAAGAGCTCCTCTTATGATTTAATGGATAGACAATCATATCTTGGGATATGATAGGGACTGTTCTATAGATGTGCAGTTAGGTTTTCAAAATCTAAATTTCATCCAGGGAGTCAAAATGTAGCAGAAAATTGACGTTTATCACTTAAAAAAAAACATAGATCCTAGAACTCCTTTTATGATTTAATGGATAGACACATCATATCTTGGGATATGAAAGGAACTGTTCCATAGATGTGCATTACGGTTTTGAAAAATTAAATTTAACCCTGAGGCCCATTACCTACCGGTACATACCTTTTGATGCCCTTTAAGGATCAAGAATATATATGGTTAAGGGGTGGGGATCTCAACTGTTTTCGAGATATTCGTGCACTTCCTGTTCAAGGGGGGTCATGACCACCCCCGGGGCCCATGACCTACATACCGTTTGATGCCCTTTGACACAAGGAACAAGAATATATATGGTTTAAGGGTGGGGATCTCAACTGTTTTGAAGATATTAAGGGACTTGCTGTTTGAGGGCATCAGGACCACCCACAGGGCCCATGACCTACATAACATTTGATGCCCCTTGACATCAGAAACATGAATATATATGGTTTAGGGGTCATGATTATAACAGTTTCTGAGATATATGTAATTTCAAATTCCTGGGGGGTGGGGATGACCCCAGGGGTCAGATCTAATAAACCCTATATATTGCCAGTAACAGCCAATATATGATTATGAAAACCCTATATTATTATCTTTGTCCATTTTCAAGTTACCATTTACAATAGAGTCTATGATTCTTCCTACAAGGTTCAATGTTAGACCCCACACCCTTTTGACACCCCCTTCCCCCCCCCCCCCCCCCCCCTCCCCCGAAAAGTGGTTGTCTAACCCAAAATGAGAAAAATCAAACCAGGGTGCACAACTAGATTTGCAGGCCTATCATATCCTAGAGTTTTGTACAATTATGTTCAGCCATCTCTGAGAAACAAGTTCAGAGCGGGAAAGAAGAAAAAGAAGATGAAGAATATATACATGTATTAAGAACCGTACAAAAACAATAAGTCTCCAAACTCAGAAGACTTAATAATTAATAAAGATTAAATACAGATAGGATCATCAAACATCAATAATTTAAAGATAATTGACAATTTCTGATTCTAAGGGGGACAGGATGACCCCTTAGGGTCATGACTTACATGCCATAATGATCTGATGTGCCTGCATGACCTAAGGAGGAATAATATCTTTGGATTAAGGTGGGGATCTCAATGGTTTTTATGATATTTGATAATTTCAGGAAGAGCACTTGGGATCATGACCTACATACCATCTTAAATGCCTTGAACAAAGAAACAATAATATAATATGTACATGATATATGATTCAATTTAAGAACCCAGATATAGATCAATCATCTGTTTTGTAATACTTCCTATGTATATATACATGTACATGTATTAGTTTGTGTTTTGTTCTATACTATTCATGTTCATGACTGTAGTATGGCTTATAATTAGTCTTATTCTAAATTACATTAAAAAATTGTCAAATATATGAATTGGAACCCCCACTCCCAAACAAACTCAAATATAAACTGTGTTTTGTTCTATACTATTCATGTTCATGACTGTAGTATGGCTTATAATTAGTCTTATTCTAAATTACATTAAAAAATTGTCAAATATATGAATTGGAACCCCCACTCCCAAACAAACTCAAATATAAACTGTTCTCTACCCCCCCCCCCGCCCCATTCCTTGTCGAATAATCTATTAAAATCAAAATATAATTTGGGTGTCTAAAAACTTTTATAAACTGGTAAAAAATGTTATTCTTAAAAAAAATTACATTACACCTTGCATAATTGACAAATGATCTATTGAGATACGATCAGAGGTCATATTTCTACCTTGGGATCAATAAGTAGTATTCATTGACAAGTTAAAATTAAATATTTGCATTTCCATTGTTCTTTCCCACTGTAAGCCCATACGGAGGAGCTGCAATTATTTCTCTATAATCGCAATTGCTCTGTCAGTATACTATGACGTCATAAAGGTGTAACGTTAAATATACTTTTCCATGACGTTATAGATTTAAACCACTATACGATACATCATGTGTTTTTCTCCAACTCCATTAAAATTGACGCATTTACATGTAATATTAAAACATGTTTTTGATAACATTTTAAAGGAATAAGTTATAACATATCATTGATTCTGTTAACAAATCTATGTGAATTAAAAAGATACATTACAGTCTGAATGTTTACTTTTGACGTAATAGCTAAAAGTCAAGGTCTAGGCTAATACAGGATATTTGCTAGTGGTAAAATGCAAATATAAGTAATATTTAACTAGCGCGCATCATGGAATATGCCAACAGAGCAATTGCTATTCATAACGCCATGTTCACTAAATAACGTTGTTTATTTCTTAAATATTTGCATTTCCATTGTTCTTTCCCACTGTAAGCCCATACGGAGGAGCTGCAATTATTTCTCTATAATCGCAATTGCTCTGTCAGTATACTATGACGTCATAAAGGTGTAACGTTAAATATACTTTTCCATGACGTTATAGATTTTTATCTCATACGTGTGGTGTATATTACCCGTGTGATAAACCTTTGCTATATCACACGGGTGATGCTATATCAAATACTTCCGGTCGGAACTACTTTTGACACAGCCCCTCGCTTCAACGCTTCAGTGACCTATTTTCGAAGATTTGCTAGTACTTTCAACATAACTATATCTACTATAAAAATTAATATAAAATTGATTTTGTCAAAGATTTAAATTACAAATATGAAGAAAAACAGATAACTGCGTAGCACAGGCGTCGGAACCGGGGGGCTATTGTGAGTGGGGGGGGGGGGGGGGGGGGGGGGGGGGGTTAGCCCCCCCCGACCTTTTTTGCAAAGTTATTCATAACCGTAACCACAAGACCCTTTTTTCTTGTTTGTCAAGATTTTTGATAAATTTATCCCAGTTCCAACTTTCAATTTGCTTTGTGAAGTTTATAAAACTACAAATTACGTTAACTATCAAGGAGTTTATCCTGACGACGCGATGAAAACAGAGCGCTCTGGTTGTGTTTATATACAAGAACTTACCGAAATAATGTTTCATGAGACTTTTATTCCACCACCAGTAAGCATCCTTATTCACTATTTTCAATTTTGAATCATAAGGCTAGCATAGTGTTTGTTTTATTAAACACCATGCATCAACAACTGTTCCTCGTTCGAGTAAATTCAAACTAACGAGCATTCGCAACTTTGTGATTGTCAACATACTTGATTATTCAAGTCTTCTAATCGGAATTTCCATTTAATCAAGTGAATAAGCTCTAAGAAAAGTTATCTAGAGCTAAAAAATTATTTTAAGGTTTATTTCAGTGAAACTTTATATTAAAACAGTTAGATTTATCTTAGGAATGACGTACTAAATTGTATTGCGCAAGGTCACAATAGCCGCATAACACAACGTTGCATCATCGTTTTTAATCTTTGAAAAAAAAAAACCAATTTGGGTCCCACAAGGGACTGTCTCAAAAGCTTCATAATATAAATCAAATTGTATGAGATAAATAGAACATCTATAATTGTGTGATTTTATATTTGCTTTATCCAACTCGTTGAAATGGTTATATTCGCTCGGCAAGCCTCGCGAATATATACACCATTTCAACTCGTTGGATAAAGCAAATATAAAATCACACAATATAGATATCCTCTATAAACCACTATACGATACATCATGTGTTTTTCTCCAACTCCAGCTAGCGCGCATCATGGAATATGCCAACAGAGCAATTGCTATTCATAACGCCATGTTCACTAAATAATCGTTGCTTATTTCTTATATTTGCATTTTACCACTCGCAAATACCCTGTATTAGCTTAGACCTTGACATTTAGCTATTACATCAAAAGTAAACATTCAGACTGTAATCTATCTTTTTAATTCACATAGATTTGTTAACAGAATCAATGATATGTTATAACAGTAATTCCTTTAAAATGTTATCAAAACATGTTTAAATATTACATGTAAATACGTCAATTTTAATGAAGTTGGAGAAAAACACATGATGTATCGTATAGTGGTTTAAATCTATAACGTCATGGAAAAGTATATAATATAACGTTACACCTTTATGACGTCATAGTATACTGACAGAGCAATTGCGATTATAGAGAAATAATTGCAGCTCCTCCGTATGGGCTTACAGTGGGAAAGAACAATGGAAATGCAAATATAATGTTATATGCATCACTGCCATGTGTATTCACCTATTTGGGGCAATTGTAAAGTCTCCTAAACAAAGCAGTGACATCATTAGGCTAGGAATTACCCACATGGATCAAACACTACTGTATAACATATGAATAAGATAAAATACATTATTATTTCTAGTTCTAAAATGTCAGGGTGTCTCCAAGGGGGCATTATCTTACAATACAATTTTACGCGCAATGACACAAAGAGCAAAAATAAATTAAACGGTTTAGGGATGAGGATCTCAGATCTCAGAAGTTAACAAAATATACAGTGTATTATATCATTTCCTATTTCATAAAGGCGGGGGGGATGGGGGGGGGGGGGGTTTAAAGACAACACCTGGGGGTCATTAATGTACTTTACACCAGTTGATGCATCATAATGACTTTAGAAGATATTTTGTATTTTCCTGTTTCGTGGGGTCAGAACAGTCCCATAAGGTCATGACCTACATTGTATTTGATGCATTATAATACATTAAGAAAGAAATACTCCTTCCTTCCTATTATTACTCATATAAAAAATATAAGTGTCTACACTTACTTACATATGTAATACACAAATTTAATAAGAAATTGTTTATACAGGGTCAATATGGGGTCAACTCAACAGTGCATGCAGTCTCACAAATGAAAAAAATAACTTTTGCAATTAAAATGACAGAAACTTTACAAATGCGATAGGATAGGTAACGATGATAAGCTTATTTAAATATTAAAAGATGATGATACAGTATGCTGTCAAAGGGAGATTACATTTAGAAAGTGAAAGTAGAACTTATATACATGTGTATGTATGCTGGCAGGAATCCCATGCTGGCATCTTATTATATTGTGCTACTGCTACTACATGTATTATGCTTACCTAAATTGGTCAACATCATAATGATAATCCAATTAAAACACAATAATGAATACCTTTAGCTGATCTTAACTACCGTAATCCTTTTCTGCATACGGAAAACACAGACATGTATGTATGGGTGTTGCTAAAACGCGGAACGGTAAACGGTACGGAATGGAAAATATCATCACGTTTATCGCTTAAAAAGGGTATAGACTGGCCAGAAACGATTTACTTTGTATCTTTTATTTATATCTAATGAATGATTATCAACATGTTGCTATCTTATTAATATTCATATGAATGTCTATCAATTATAGCATTGTATTCATTTGGCTTTAGTTGAGTACGAAACGGAAAAATCAAATGTATACGAATTGTGAAACATTAACATGATTAAACGAGCAAATTAGCTATAACTTTTTACTTATTTCTCTTATATGGTATTGCTGGCATATTAGCGTAACGTATGCAGTTAGTGAAAGCGTTTTATGCGTGTTTTGAGTATTTTTATATTATTTTCAAATATGATGTACATGTATATACTTACATCAAAATTGAATTTTCGGTGTTCTAGACGATCTTTTATCATACAGACGATACAGTATCATTGAGATGGAAGAAAAAAACTGTAGGACTGACGACATTAAAAAATTAAAATACAGTAAACATTAAAATACCCGGTAATTTGTGAAACTAGTAATTTGTGAAACTAGTATTTTTAGCAATGCAATTTTGTTTACGTTTGCATTACAAAGCATGCAGTTGTTTATTCCAGCAGCTATATACATATGATCCGAATAGAGAGCTCTAGATGTTGCCTGGTTTGATTTTCCGATTATATATTGGGACTATAGTCTGTCGATCCAAAAATATTCATGCAGCACATTTGGACGATTTATAATGGAAAATGTTGACATCTTTTCTCCATTTGAAAGTCACTCAGAATTAAGACCTTGCACAATTTTTCAACACTATCATCCGGGTCTGTTAAAATGCAAAACCCCGTAGACTTCTTTATTTTTAGCCGTGTATTTATACCAGCTGATAAGCTAGAGAGGACGTTTTAAAGAAAGAATAATGAGAATGTTTAATGCTTCTAAAAGAGAATCGCTTGAACCCTGAGGTATATATAAATATACAGCAAAAAGTGAATCGAGGATATTTTGGGACAGAATATAGTGGTCAATGCATGTACTGTTAATTTTGAGGAAATAAATATTCTTGAATAAATAATCTAATATTGCTAATCTTTCAAAAAAAATTAAAAAGGTACATAAAGTATATCGTTTTAGCATACTTAACAAATCTATGAGGTAAATAACATTAGATAAGATTTTCCATTTTCCTTCTGTTCCGTTTTCCGTTCCGCGTTTTAGCAACACCCATGTATGTATACACGTGAACCCATCTAATCGAAGAGCTGGGTAAAACTAGTACCCGCTAATGAGACATGCAAACCTGTGTTGTGTACGTAACTTCAGACAAAGATCAGTCATTTGTAACATGCATGTATTTTTATGACCTATTCTTCAAATCCACTTGCACTATTTTATTAGGTAAATAACAGCTTTAAGGTGGTGCAGGACACCTGCATATTGTGATGTACATGTATACTTCCTATTGAGATAAACAATAAAGTTTGTTGAATATTGATTAAATATTTACCCCCCAAATAATGTTACCTAACATTGAAGCGCAATGGGTTAGAGCGTTTACATGTCTGTAAGAGCATTGGGGTCCAAGGTGTATTTTTGGTAATTTACGAATTTTCATGGGGGGGGGGGGGTCTGGACCCCTCACTCCCACCCCTTCTCTAAATCTGTGCACACGATGATGTTCATGTAGGCACACAGAAGCAAATCTAAACCCGGCAACCGCCACGGGGAGGGGGCATAATTTAATTTTTAATTTTGTTTGTAATAATTATATAGACCATTATACTTCCTATGACATAAAATGTTAAGATTATTGATTAACTGAAAATTTACTGCAAACGTTACAGTTCTACCCCAAATTGCACATAAAGTGCTGCTTATGTCACGATGTGTATTATCATATGGGCAGGGATCTCATCCTTCAGTTATGAAAATTATAATTTTGAAATGTATTACCGGAGTTTGCATGTAGCCTTCATTTTTAATTAAACTGGTACAAAACAGTGTTATTTAGGGGCAAACACATGGTGCGGGTATTACTGTCTAATGACAGCATCTAGTTAAAACTTGCCGAAGAAATAATAAAAAAAAGCAACCGACTATCACACAGTTTTTGTCTCTCGCGAAGTGAAAGTAACAGTGTTTAGATTGTATACGCATTTATTCAATGGTCATTTACATGAATATGCTGTATACGTAAGTATATTACTTTTCAACAAAATTAGAATTAATTATACATGTACATATTTATTTCATTACCCCTTGTTTATAAACGTTATTTGAAAGAACAACGATCACGTGTAACCTTTGGAAATGCCAACCTCAGATATAACGAGCATTGGTTATAACGAGAAACTAGAAAACTGACCAGTCAGGAAGGGCCCCGCTATGACAATTAATATAGAGAAGTGAAAAAAACTTTGAATTCCATCCTCTTTATATTAACAATGAAAAATAAATGCCCGGCATAAGATATAGGAACTGCAATTTAAAGGATCTCATGATTTGTAGTTGGATATGACTTTCATCCAACAATTAAAGTGTTTTTTTCTTGAGCCTTAGTGAGGGGATAAAACATACAAGTTGGATAAAAATCATATTATACTACAAATCATATGAGATTCTATTTATCCCATGTTTTATACACCACTATCAAGGTTTACACTGTTTATAAAACTCCACATTATTTTACTTCATTATGCTTCTATGCAAATCCCATTGAAAAGTCACAACTGTGGGATAAAAAAAAAATATCCAATGAGTCATATCCACCGGATAAAGGCCGGATTAACATGGGATGAAATAAAATTTGTTAAAAAAACAAAGAATTGTTATCAATGCAATGATACCTAGGCTTTGCCTCAACTTCAAACAAACAAACAGACACATGTGTACGGTAATACATATAACAGATAAAGACAGACCTTAGATTTTCTGAAACAGGCAAGATAATTAATCTCAGGGGATTAATTATCCTGCTCTCATCCATTTATTGAATTTAATCAGGGCTTACAGAAGGAACATTTTCAGGTACTATTCTTAAGTTTCCTTTAATATAAACATAGCAACCAAAAACAACAACACCACCAAAACATCCATTAAAAAAAAAAAAATAAAATAAAAAAACTGATATCTAATAAATTTATTGTAATTCATATATTTTTTTTATTTTACAGAATATAAGTATTTGGACTAGAATGAAATATATTCTTTATCAAATACCATCCTTAAACTGAGGGGTAAAAATATAAGGGTGCAGCTCCTGGAAAGAGAGTTTAATTTGATTACATTTAAAAAAAATATATATGAAAATTATAAGTAACAACTGTATTTTTAAAATTTCAAGATAATTCCTGAATGTCCAAAAACTCTAAATAGTAACCTTGTATCTGCATAAAACAGGGATAACCTCATGTCTTATAAAAAAAAACTAAATTAAATGTGTATTTCAAAAAGATTTAAAAAACTAAATTAAATGTGTATTTCAAAAAGATTTAAACAGGTGTTTTATAAAATGCAAGCCTTCAGTGAATGCAAATTCTTTGTACATGTACATGTATCACCCAGGGTTGACATCAACTTCAAAACAAACATCAGTTGCAGACAAAGGTGTTCATTAATCTTCATATGACAGATAGAGATAAGCCTCTAAATTTTCTGCAGCAGGCAAGATAATTAATCCCAGGGGATTAATTGTTCTGCTCTCTCATCTTTTTCTTCTAAATTTACAATAAGATTTTTTTTTCAGAAATGACAGAATGGGGTTAATATCTGATTACCTGTTAAAATTAACAGCATTAAGGCAGAAAAAAATAAAATACATAATTAAAAAATAAAATAGTGAAAAAGGATATCTTAATATATATCTTGATTTTACAATTCAATGAAATTACCATAAATCATTGTGTATGGTATTTTAACCAAAATAAAGTATGAATATTATATTTTAAATCCATATTCCAGAGAATCTACACAATACTACACATCATTCAAAATTGACCTTAACTTCAAAACAAAGTTCATTTGCAGACACAGGCAGTGCAGTAATTAATCTCAATGTGACAGATAAAGATAAAGCTTAGGATTTTCTTCCTGTGGAAGGTTAATTAATATTGCACAGCCTTCCAAGTATACAATGGTAACATTCTCAGCAGTTATCTCTCTTTGCCCATTCATTCTTATGCATAGTTAAGGAATCTACCCCACCACCCCAGCTCCAAACCAGAAGACATAGAGAACCAAACTTAGCATCAAAATATGTATTTCTGCCTACTGAACTACCATACCAAATTTGACCTTGATTGGGCAACCATAAAAAAAGTTATTAGAAAAAAACAGAAAGGTTAGTGAACTACATACTTGTATGTATAAGGCTTTGCTGTAGCATATTCGCTGGTTACAAAATGTTGACTGACCGTTGTCAAATCGGACTGAGTAGGCAGAGTTAAGACATTTACCACTCGTGACTTGAATGAGAGGGAGGAGAGATAGAAAGTAAGGAACTGAATGTATTGATACATTTCAAACATGTAAATAATCTGTGACCTACCGTGTTCAAGAAATCAAAATACAAGCAACATTTGTCAGTAAATGCATGTATATAGGCTTGCATGCATGGATGCAGGCATTATATATATATATTATGTGAATGAATTCTAAACAGTCTTTATTCATAATCGTCAAAGCTGAACACCGGTCTAAATAGGCGCCGTCACACAGGTACCTGGTATAATAAACTCTTCAATTTTGTTACACCGGAATGCAAACCTAAAACTCGTGGCCAAGTATATTCCTTTCATGGTCTTTAGAATTCATGCATTTTATTCAAATTTTATGTGCATATTCTGTTTGTAAATTATATTTTGACCAGTTTATTTGATGTTAGTATTCTCCTGGCTGGAAAAAGTGCGTAAAACTTTATAATTTCATTGCGACCGAGTAACACAGGTGAGACCTCTACAGCAAAATATTTTAAACTGCTAAGAGGTCTCCAGCTGGGATAACAGTGGTGAGAGAGAAATATGGCGGACAGTGCCTATTTACGAGCAGTGTTCAGCTTTAAGATAGAGGCATTTCTTTGATGCTGGCAAAGTGACCCAGCCAGCTTTAATGCAGTTGTACTGCGTAGGAGTTTCCGCAGCATGTCTTTGATGCCAGCGAAGCGACGGGCGTCTGGATTTAGTGAGCTGCTGACAAAAAACAAGACTGTCACCAAGCAGGAAAATCGACGGTATTTTGAAACAAGCTCTAATCCTAACTGGGTTTCCATTAATATTTTTATAAAATCTGAACAATAAACGTGAGAGAGAAACCTTACTAAGGGGAAAAAACTACCATATACAGTAAAACACAGTTATAGCAAACACGCTTATAATGAATTGACGCTTACAGCGAAGTGAATTTCATTCCCCAAGTCTCTATTTCATGTTGTAAACTTGACGGATATAACGAATTACGTTTATAACGAAGTTAAATTGGACGTCCCTGGGACTTCGTTATAAGCGTGTTTTACTGTAGTAGTTTTTCCCACTGAGGGAAAGGCTACTATATAGCAGGTTATCCGGGGGGGAAAGCTACATATGGGGGAAAACTGCTTTACAACACCATCCTCTTTTTCTTGCTTTCAAATAAAAAGTTTTGAAATTTTAAAGAGATTGATTGTTAAATTGGATGAAATGTGAGCCACTTTTGAACACAGATTTTTTAATATCATAGCTTTTGTGAAATAAAAGTCTCACTTGATAGTCCTCCGCAAAACAAAACACTTATTTGGTTTGTAATTGACTGACTACAAAAATATATCGATTGCTTTGCCTTGCTGTTTATGAGACTGATAAAACTGATATAATTCTTTAGTCAGTCAGTAACAAATCTTATAAGGTATAGCAAGCAAAGCGAGCTCTACCGGCAAGGCGTGTGAGAATAGAAAACTTGGACCAGCTGCACATTGGCGTCAGTGACTTGGACCAGTAATGCCCTGCTTTTATCGGACCAGTAGTTTCCTGTAATTTTGATTTCCCATGTCATGCACTCACGAGAATAAGCAAGTTAAAAATAATTAATGACTTTGTATATTGTAAATATACTGCTGACACAACCTACATGGATATCAACATCCAACCCTTTAACCTCTGTACACTTTCAAATACGATCAACTTCAAGTGATGTCACAATGGTTTCTTTGCACATTGATCTGTTTGATTTTTTTCAGCGTCAGAAAATTTCGACCCACAATGCAATTCCAAACATTGCAAATGGCGTTCTCTCATTCTCGTTAGAATCAAATTAAAACTTCTGAGAATAATATAAAATGTGTAATTTCAAGAACGTCATGCTTAGATACATGTAAATAAAACAGTACACTACATGTAGTTTTAATTATCAGGAGAGTATTTAAAGAGCCAGTTGAAATTGACACCCCGAGAAAACCATTGTCAACCGACGCAAAGCGGAGGTTGACAATAGTTTTTTCGAGGGGTGTCAATTTCAACTGTTATCCTCCCAAACAGGCACTATTTATTTTGTTATACTGAATCTCTTAATTTTTAAGAAAATTTTACTGCTTTTATGTAGGAATAACGTGAATTCTACAGCGAACCGTACGCGCATAATTTTCGCGCATGTAACAATTTTTAATGTTTCCCATTGCTAAGTGCGTTACTTACGCTGAGGGTAATAGAAAGGATTATGAACTGCGTCTTAACCAATCAGATTTCAGTATTTAACATGAAAGTATAACAAAAACATATGATAATCATATGTTCATTTCATGCAGTATTATAAGATACAATGTTTATCAAAACAATAACATAAAATACAATAATGCATCCTATTATTCTCTTAATATATATCATATGATAAAAAAAAATACCATAATAAATAATGATGCAATATGATATTGTGACTTATGATATGATATTGTTTCATGTTATAAATTATTTTATTTGATCATATAATACACAATATCATAATTTGTTTTCCCTTGGACTGAAATGTCACATTTTCATTGGTTTAAACATAGCACGTGATTGCCTCATATATCTCTATATTTGTTCTGTGAGAAATAATATTAGGCAATATATGACCGTCATTGGTCGACGCTTCGCTTACTCATTTCGATATTTCATAGTATTTAATACATAAACCGCATGCCGTAAATTCTTTAAAATTAGAGTAGTTGCCCTTAGAATATTGACTTCACATTGTTTTGTCTGGAGCAGAACAAAATGGCAGCGTCGAAATTTGCTCAAATCTCTGCAGAGGAAAGGGAGAAAACATTTAAAATTGAATAGCAACAAAACATTGTAAGTAAACATGGGTGAAGCAAGGATTTTTGAAAAGTATTTGAAAGGTGAGATTGAAAATTTTGAAGAGTTTAAATGAGTTAAATTGGACGAGATATTAGGCATCTTGTACATGGCTTTAAGTAGATCATCGCTATTTGTGAATAAATATGTCGCTTGATAGTCCTCAGGAAAACAATACACTTATTAGGTTAGTTACTGACTCACTACGGAAATATATTGGGTTGATCAATCTCATAGACGGCTCGGCTTCGCCTCAACCCAATATATTTCCGTAGTGAGTCAGTAACTAACCTAATAAGTGCTTCGCCTCGCCATCTATGAGATTGATCAACCCAATATATTTCCGTAGTGAGTCAGTAACTAACCTAATAAGTGTTTTGATTTCTCGAAGACTATCAAGCGACATATTTATTCACAAATAGCGATGATCTACGCAAAGCCATGTACAAGATGCCTTACGTTACATCTCTTCCAATTTAACTCATTTAAACTCTTCAAAATTTTCATCTCACCTTTCAAATACTCTTTCAAAATCTTTGCTTTACCCATGTTTACTTACAATGTTTTGTTGCTATTCAATTTCAAATGTTTTCTCCCTTTCCTCTGCAGAGATTTGAGCAAATTTCGACGCTGCCATTTTGTTCTGCTCCAGACAAAACAATGTGACATCAATATTCTAAGGGCAACTACTCTAATTTTAAAGAATTTCAAAGGGCAACAACTCCAAATACTTTAAGAACTTACAGCATGCAGTTTATGTATAAAATACTATGAAATGTCGAAATGAGTAAGCAAAGCGTCGACCAATGACGGCCATATTGCCTAATATTATTTCTCACAGAACAAATATTGCGATATATGAGGCAATCACGTGCTATGTTTAAACCAATGAAAATGAGACATTTCAGTCCAAGGGAAAACAAAATATAACATTAAATTGTATTATATGATATTGTTACATAAATATTGTATTATATGATATAATATGTCAAATATTATATTGTATTATATAATATTTTACTATATCCCATATATTGTACATGTATTATATGATATAATACAATGTTGTATCAAATAATATTTTATCATATGATACAATATATATCATTTCAACAATATTGTGTGATACAATATTATGTAATATTACAATATCATATAATACAATTTCATGTGATTTAATACTATATAAAAGAACCAAGATCAAATTATACAATATCGTATGATACAATATTATATAATAAACAATATTGAATCATACAATACAATATTTTATATTGCAATATCATATGTAATATTATCATGTTATGAAATAAAAAATTAAAAATACAATATCATATTATACATTATTATGCCTCCTGTCAGTTTGTCGCTAGATATTCAATACTCATCTATTTTCGCATAGTATACAAAGGATTTATATAGCGTAAGCATACTAAGCTGAAATAGAGCACGACATATGTTTTCAACGAAAATCTTGCAAGCGCCGACAGCGGGTTTCGAACTCACGACGCTAATATCATTCCAGCTTAAAGCCCAACATGTTAGCGCTACGCTATATTAGCCATTAAGTGACTGTATTTATATATATAAAAATATATAAAACGTAGATATGTACGACTGACATCAAGCAATTAAAATTATTAATCTTTCCAAAAACACTTCATTATTGACGGTAATTTTAAAGTTAAAGTTTTTGATAAACTTTTGAACAAATTAATTGAACATTTTTCAAAGAAATTCTACATGAGAATCACAAAAACGCTTTTTTAAATGACGCTTGATAAAGAATGTACGAGAAAACAATTCAATGAGATTTCGTCTGCTAAACATTTCAAGTTTTCTCGGTAAGGTCAAACGTCTCTCATTTCTTGAAAAGAACATAAACCTTTGTTGACTTTTTTATTGTATAACTTGTTGATTAAATAAACATTCAATTCAATTGATTAATTTGAAAAAAACCCAAATGCTGGCTTTTCCTGTGATTATTTTTAGGGGCTCGTACTTCAACACTCAAACGTCATGCACAGCTAAGCTACTTATAGCAAAGCACGTCACTATATTCAACAGTCGGCATAATAATTATAAATAACAATAGTGTTGTGTTGTGCATGTACTATGCCTAAATAGTAGTCAGGGTTTGATACATAGTATCCATGTATCAAACCCTGACTACTATTTCGGCATAGTACATGCACAACACAACACTATTATATAAATATTGTATCATAATATAAACATAGGTAATCATAGATTACTAAGCTCACCGAGACGGAGCATCACCCTTATGATACATCACCTTCATAAGACCACCTTTATCATTTTATATGAAAATCATACTTTATGATCTTGGATATTCATGGATTCTGTTTTGACAAAATATCGTATATCATCTGATAAATTTTTTTATGATAATCATATGTTCATATGTTAATCAATACAATGATATAAAATTAAATATTGCATCATGTCATATTTCTAATATTATATATATCATATAATAAATAAAATACCGTAATAAACAATAATGAGATTTGATATTGTAACATATGGTATGACATTGTATTGTGTTATACCTTATTGTATTTGATCACATAATACAATATCCTAAAATATAATACAATATAGTATCATATTACAATATCATATTACATAATACATCATAACACTGAAACATGATATTATATTGTATAATATAGAATGATATTGTATTGAATGACACTGAAACATATTTCATACATTATATGATATTATATCATATAATACAATATAATTTGATTCCAACATTGTATCTTATCAAATGATACAATATTATGTGATATGGTAAAATATTATAAAATACATTATTATATTATACATATTGCATCATATGACACAATAAAATATATTACAATATCATATAATACAATTTCATGTGATATGATAATATATCATATAAACCAATATCATATCATACAATATCGTATGATACAATATTATATAATATTACAATATCATATAATACAATTTCATGTGATATAATTCTATATTACTGAAACCAATATCATATTATACAATATTGTATGATACAATATTATAGAATATACAATATTGTATCATAGGATACAATATAATATTTTGCAATATCTTATGTAATTGTATCATGTGATAAAATAATAAATTAAAAATACAATATAATATCATACAATATTGTATAATAATATACAATACTATACATAACAATATCATGATACATAATCATATCATAAAATATCAAAAAAATTGATACAATATCATATCGTATCGTATAACTTTTTATAATATAACATATGATATCATATTGTATCATATCAAACAATATTGTTTCATATCATACAATACTTTATCATAGGAATCATGTTATATCATTTATCAACAAACACATCTATCTATCGAGCTGGTTTGAGTGAGGTAGGAGATTTCTTTAGCATCCTTGATAATGGAGATCAGGCTCTGCTTCTGAAGCAACCTCTGCATTTAATTTATAATAAAGTTAAATCAACTATGCAAGCTATCATCTATAAAACATGTGACCTGTTCCAAAAAACTAAACCTCATCCAGCATCCGAAACCTATGGCTCAGATTCAGCATTCAAGCCCATCAGGTGCATTTGTATCATAAGACGCATCATCCATGCAATTTTGGTGAAGTTTGGACCAGTAATAACTAAGATATCATCATCAGAGGGCACTAGCAATTAAAACCTTAACTTCCTCCCACATCCGCAACCTATGGCTCAGATTCAGCATCCATGCCTGTCAGGTGCATCTGTATCATAAGACACACCATCCATTCAAGTTTGGCGAAGTTAAGACCAGTAATAACTAAGATTTATTTTTTAGCATCCTTGATAATGGAGATCAAGCTCTGCATCTGAAGCTACCTCTGCGATTCATTCATATTACAGTTAAATCAACTATGCAAGTTTAAAATAGTACTATCATCTATTAAACATGTGACCTGTTCCTAAAAACTTAACTTTATCCAGCATCCGAAACCAGACTATGCATTCAAGCCTGTCAGGTGCATCAGTATCATAAGACACACCATCCATGGAAGTCTGGTGAAGTAAGGACAAGTATTAACTAAGATATCATCATCAGAGGGCACCTGTTTCAAAAACTTTATCTAACCAGCTCTTAAAACCTTAACCTCCTCCAGCATCCGAAACCTATTGCTCAGATTCAGCATTCAAGCTTGTCAGGTGCATCAGTATCATAAGACGCACCATCCATACAAGTTTGGTGAAGTTAGGACCAGTAGTAACTAAGATATAATCATCAGAGGGCACCTGCAACAAAAACTTAACCAGCTCTAAAAACCTTAACCTCTTCCAGCATCCGAAACCTATTGCTCAGATTCAGCATTCAAGCTTGTCAGGTGCATCAGTATCATAAGACGCACCATCCATACAAGTTTGGTGAAGTTAGGACCAGTAGTAACTAAGATTAATCATCAGAGGGCACCTGCAACAAAAACTTTAACCAGCTCTAAAAACCTTAACCTCTTCCAGCATCCGAAACCTATTGCTCTGCAGATTCAGCATTCAAGCTTGTCAGGTGCATCAGTATCATAAGACGCATCATCCATACAAGTTTGGTGAAGTTAGGACCAGTAGTAACTTAGATATTGCTATCAAAGGGCACCCGCAACAAAAACTTTAACCTGCTCCAAAAACCTTAACCTCCTCCAGCATCCGAAACCTATAGCTCAGATTCAGCACTCAAGCCTGTCTGGTGCATCAGTATCATAAGGCACACCATCCATGCAAGTTTGGTGAAGTACAGACCAGCAGTAACTAAGATACTGCTATCAAAGGGCACCTGCAACAAAAACTTTAACCTGGTCCAACAACCTTAACCTCCTCCAGCATCTGAAATTTAGGACCCAGATTCAGCATCCAAGTCTTTCAAGTCCATAAGTAGGTCCAGATGCATCATCCATGCAAGTTTGGTGAAGATAGGACAAGTAATAGCTTAGATACAGGACTTGCAACAAAAACTTTAACCAGGTCTGGACGCCGACGCCGACGCCGACGCCACCGCCGACGCCGAGGGTATAGCATAAGCTCTCCTTGACTTTGTCTCGGTGAGCTAAAAAACTATACATAACAATATCATGATACAATATCATATCATAAAATATAAACAAGAGATCTTTGTGAAACACTTATGCCCCCCCTCCCTTTGAAACATCCACAAAGAAAATGAATGTAACTGCAAATAACTGGAATTTTTCTAAGTCCAAGGGGTATAACTCTGCTGAAAATTGCTTTATCATACCCAAAATCAAACTTGACCTAGATATTATTTAGATAAACGTGTATACCAAATTTCATTCCAATATGTTTATCCTCTGCAAAGAAAATGAGGGGAAACTGCAAAAAACTGGAATTTTTCTATGTCATAGGGCCATAACTCTGTCGAAAACTGCTCACTCGTACCAAATATCAAACTTGAATAGATATTATCATGATAAACATGTATACCAAATTTCATTTCATTATGTTCATCCTTTATGAAGAAAATGAGCAGAAACTGCAAAAAAATGGAATTTTTTTATGTCCAAGGGCCAAAACTTTGTCGAAAATTGATCGGTCACACCCAATATTGAACTTGACCTAGATATTATCATGATAAACCTGTATACATGTACACACCAAATTTCATTCCAATATGTTCATCCTCTGTGAAGAAAATGAGGGGAAACTGTAAATAACTGGAATTTTTCTACGCCCAAGGGCCATTACTCAATCAAAAATTGCTCGATTGTACCCAATATCGAAATTGACCTAGATATTATCATGATTAACCTGTATACCAAATTTCATTTCAATATGTTCATCCTCTGGGAAGAAAATGAGGGGAAACTGTAAATAACTGGAATTTTTCTACGCCCAAGGGCCATACCTCAATCAAAAATTGCTTGATCATACCCAATATTGAACTTGACCTAGATATTTTTTAGATAAACAAATACATCTATCTATCAAGCATGTTTGAGTAAGGTAGGAGATTTTTTTAGCATCATCAGACTCTGCATCTGAAGCTACCTCTGCGTTTCATTTATATTATAGTTAAATCAACTATGCAAGCTATTATCTATAAAACATTTCCTGTTCCAAACTAGAGGTACTGTGAGCAAGCTCACAATTGATACCCCCCGCTAAGATAAAAATCATAATGCGTGTATTTTTCCAATGATAAAAAATATTGGATGAATCTATTTCACCGTCCATTTTCTATAAAAAACAAATGCTCTATTTTTTTTTTTGCTGTTGGTCATTAGCAATATTTGTGTGAAGTAAGAACATTCAATGCTTCTCCATAAGAAAGACAATGACTGGACATAAATTTTGCACTTTTTCTGCCAGTGACCTTGACCATGCCCAAATGACCTTGGGTCAAGGTCATGATGCACCCTTTGGTCCTAAGCAATATTTGTGTGCAGTTAGAACATTCAAAGCTTCTCCATAAGAAAGATAATGACCGGACAGGAATTTTGCACTATTTTTCCCAACGACCTTGACCTTGCCCAAATGACTTTGGGTCAAGGACATGACATACCATTAGGTCAAAAGCAGTCTTTGTGTGAATTAAGAACTTCCAATGTTTTTCCATAACAAAGATATGGACAGGACACAAATTTTGCACTTTTTCTGCCAGTGACCTTGACCTTACCCAAATGACCTTGGGTCAAGGTCATGACACACCCTTAGGTCATAAACAATCTATCTGTGAAGTAAGAACTTCCAATAATTCCCCATAAGAAAGATATGGACCGGACACAAATTTTGTATGTTTTCTGCCAGTGACCTTGACCTTGCCCGAATGACCTTGGGTCAAGGTCATGACAAACCCTTAGGTCATAAGCAATTTTTGTGTAGAGTAAGAACCTCCAATTATTCTCAATAAGAAAGATATGGACCGGACACAAATTTTGTATTTTTTCTGCCAGTGACCTTGACCTTGCCCGAATGACCTTGGGTCAAGGTCATGACACACCCTTAGGTCATAAGCAATCTTTGTGTGAAGTAAGAACTTTCAATGTTTCTCAGTAAGAAAGATATGGACCGGACACAATTGGATAGACAGACGGACGGACAGACAGACGGACCGACAGATGGACAAGGTGATTCCTATATACCCCCCCAAACTTCGTTTGCGGGGGGGTATAAAAACTAAACCTCATTCAGCATCTGAAACCTATGGCTCAGATTCAGCATTTAAGGTAACTCCGTACCTATTAAACTTTTTTTTAACTTATTGGACTTGAATTTCATCAAAAAATAAATAAGATATATATGTATCCATACTATTTAAGATGTAAGGTAATAAAAACTAAATGCTGAAATTATCATCTGAAAATCACACTTTTTTGTTTTAAAATTAAATATAACTGGATGGATACTTGTTTGTCTATTTAAATTTTATCGCTTACTATGCCAGAAAACAAAAAAATTAATTTAAAGAAAAGAAAAAATTGTTTACATTAGAAAAATTATAGCATTTAGATATATCACTTAGAGGAAAATAGAAAAGAGTTATTTCCCTTTGTCATTATTGAATTATGTCGAATATAAGGATGAAAAACGCTTATTAAATATCTTATTAAATATCTCCAAGTAAACAATGATTTGAGTTTTTGATGTGCACCTATAATAACATAGAAATTACAAATCTACTTGCAAGAATTTTAATGAATTCATGGTTTATGTAAAACGTATGACGTCACAGGAGGGTGGATTTACTTTAAGTCTATCAGGTGCATCAGTATCATAAGATGCACCATCCATGCAAGTTTGGTGAAGTTATGACCAGTAATAACTAAGATATCATCACCAGAAGGCACCTGTTTCAGAAACTTTAACCAGCTATTAAAATTCCAGCATCCAAAACCTATGGCTCAGATTCAGCATCCATGCCTGTCAGGTGCATCAGTATCATAAGACAAACTATCCATTCAAGTTTGGTGAAGTTAGGACCAGTAATAACCAAGATATATTTTTTAGCATCCTTGATACAGTGGTAACAACGTTATTGTTGACAAGCCAATCGTGTTAAATAGTTCGTGTAACATGGGTGATCGTTCGTGTAACGTGCGAGATCTTGCGTGTATCAGGAAAATTAGTTTGTGTTTTTTACCGTGCGTGTTCGTGCGTGATCCTGCGGTTTTTTCGTTTTGTAACTTTTTTTTACGGAATGTCAAGATTTATTGTTAAAACAACAAGTAGTTTTTGTAAAACAGTGTGAATTTTAAACTTTTTTTATAGAAGAATATTGACTGTTGTTAACATGCATTCTCTCTTTTGTCGTTAAATACATTTAGTAAGTTTTTCCACAGCTCATTCAATCCTTTGTTCGGTCGGTTAGTTTTGCATAATTTTATAATCAGCCTATATTAAGCATCCATTGTGTCTTGACTCATATTTTTAATCATATTAGCAAGAGCGACACGTTGAATGAAAGCGGCCAAGCTTAACCATTCCCCGTTTTAAACTAAACGATTATTCTCATACTTGACTCATGCTTTTAATCATATTAGCAAGAGCGACACGTTGAATGAAAGCGGCCAAGCTTAACCATTCCCCGTTTTAAACGAAACGATTATTCTCAACGTTTTCTTTCAAATGAGAATACGATGCGCATTCCTATCTGGTACATTGTGTAATCATTTGTTTGAAATTAAATTTATTTAGACGCTTTAAAATTTATAAACAATAAAAATAAATCAATTATGTACTGTAAATAATGAAAATATTGGATGTGTAAAATCAAAATTCTATGTAACAAGGTAACAAATTTACCTCTATCCCGCATAATCAAATCGTACGTAAGGGAATTTGATTACATAAACAGTCAACTCGTATGTAAATAATTTCGTGTAGTTTATGCATTATCTTCATTTCATTTACACTTAAGTTATTATTTGTTATGGAGACAAAAAAAAATTAATTTGTGTATAAATCCAATATTTTTTTTGTATGGATGTGTAAAATTGTTTACTCGTAAAATATAAAACAGTGCATGGCTACTATACGTGCCGCTTTTCAATAAAACACAAACATTAAGCAATTCAAATTTAAGCAATACGTTTTCTTAATTCTAATCTTAAAGTTAATTGTTTTTGTTCGTGTACCGTGAAAATTCAGTTAGTTAGTGATCGTCCGTGTATCGTGCGTGATCGTTCGTGTATCAGAATCGTGCGTGTCGTTTGTCAACAATAACGTTGCAACCACTGTAATGAATATCAAGGTCTGCATCTGAAGCTTCCTCTGCGATTCATTTATATTATGGTTTAATCAACTATGCAAGTTTAAAATAGTACTTAAAATAGTAGTTATCTATTAAACATGTTACCTGTTCCAAGAAAACTTAACCTCCTCCAGCATCTGAAATCTAGGACCCAGATTTAGCATCCAAGCCTGTCAGGATCATCAGTATCATAAGATGCACCACCCATGCAAGTTTGGTGAAGTTAGGACCAGTAGTAACTAAGATATAGTCATCAGATGGCTCTTGCAACAAAAACTTTAACAATCTCTTAAAACCTTAACTTCCTCCAGCATCTGAAATCTTGGACCCAGATTTAGCATCCATGCCTGTCTAGTGCATCAGTATCATAAGAGGCAACATCCATGCAAGTTTGGTGAAGTTAGGACAAGCAGTAAGTTAGATATTGCTATCAAGGAGCACCTGCAACAAAAACTTTCACCTGCTTCAAAAACCTTAACCTCCTCCAGCATCTAAAATTTAGGACCCAGATTCAGCATCCAAGTCTTTCAAGTTCATAAGTAGGTCCAGATGCATCATCCATGCAAGTTTGGTGAAGATAAGACAAGTAATAACTTAGATACAGGAACTGTAACAAAAACTTTAACCAGGTCCGGACGCCGACCCTGGGGGTATAGCATAAGCTCCCCCTGACTTCGTCTCGGTGAGCTAAAAATTAACTCTAACTGTAATTATAAGTTGAAAAACTAAAATCTTGCAAAAGCTAAGGGAAAAGGGCATTTATTCAGAGATATTAAATAATTGTAACTTGCACTCATTTGAACACTCACATTTAAAAGATTTTTAGAGGAATCTGGTGATTTTGGCAAGTTTCGGGTATTCCTTGGGGGAAGTTTTTACAAATCAAGCCTATCAGACTATACACTATAAAGCCTAAAATGCCATAGTGAACCGACATTACAATCATTTTATAAAAAAGGAAAAAAAGTCTGCATTGAACATTATGAACATTATGTTGAATCTTTACTATTCAACGACATTGGTTCGTATATTAAACTAGTTCTACAGTACTCATAAATTAAACCATTAATAAATCATGAGAAACTTGAAGTATTGCTTATACTGTGGTTTCATTAATATTCAAGGGTATCAATTTTTGTGGATAAAGTGAAAATCACAGTTTCAAGAATATGTAAATTCGTGGCCAATGACCCTATCAATACAAACTGGTAGTAGAAATTGCACTTCAATGAACATTTAAATTCATGGTTAAACTTAAAAACGAAATCCACGAAAATTGGTATTAAACTAACATTGATGAAACCACAGTATACTGAAGAGTAAAGATTATAAATACTGAAAAGAAGATATATTGCATATAATTTGTATTCAAACTGATTTACTTTTTTGCATCCATTTTTAAAACGTACCATATACTTTTTTTTAAATTCATTTATCCTAATAATTTAATACCTACATGTATATATAAATATTTAATCATAAGCTGCGCTCGCCCCCACAGTCGCACCTGTAATAATTCCGATTATTTTAGGTTCAGCGCGGACCCGATTTTCTTTTAGTTTCTTTGTTTATGTCACGTGATACAAGGGTATAAATACGACAGTGAATCAGCTGTTGGCTGCTTAGTTGGAAATCAGCCGCAGAGAGAAGAAGTCAGTGAAGTTAAATAATAAAAGGTATTGTATCAATACAGAGCTTGCCCGTTCGTAATGGTGTTAAGTGTTTTTGATAGGCCATAGAGAGGTTGTTCTCTTGGTACTGTAGGTTAGGCATTGCAGTCGTTTTGGCTCGTCAGTCTCTCACAGTAGGCTTTCCTCGGAGAGGCTAGCCATTGTTCCTTTCTCTAGTGGCTGATCAGACTGTTGTCCAGGCCGTTGTGCCCACTGTCCGTCCTAAATAAGGCAGCCTACAGTGTGCACAGTGGTTGAAGGGCTACCACATATACTGTCCATCCTGAATAAGGCAGCCTACAGTATATGTGGTAATCTGAGGATAGTCAGTTATTTTAGCTGAGTGGTTGACCTCAGTGGATTGTCACTGTGGGTGTGTACTGTCCGACCTGAGCAACGCAGCACCAGTACATCACACACAGTGTCAATTAATTGTTTATTATACTCTTGTTGTGTTTGTAAATATTCTAGATTCCCTGAAATTACCTGTTGATTATTAACCTAAGTAAGGTTAGGCTTTACCAATCATTTTTGACAATCAATAGAAAATCATTATATTATAAGACTTTGTTAGTGTACACCCAAAACCCTGGAAAAGACCAGGCACGAACCCTTCCCCTGGCAGTACAAGTAGCTCGGTACGTTACAGCACCGTAAAACATTTTAATATTGCCCTTGCTGGCATTGGGAACTCAAGGGTCTGTCCTGCATCCTAAGAATCCGGTGTTATCTGAGTGGCACAAGTCCTTAGTCTTGGCGCTACATAACATTGCTTTATTTTTAATCCATCGGGATCGAAACGTCCTTTCAAGTAGGCGATAAACGTAAGCAAATATCGTTATATTGCTGAGTAGCTTATTGATGAATAGCTTGACGTTGGTGAAACCCAAAGGATGCTAAGTACGATTTGGAGTATGAGTTTGTACTCTAAAAAGTGTTAAAATTATCTCGGCAAGAATATTTTTCCTCGGTGCGGAAACACTTTAGAAAAAAATAGTTGTATATAACAGACGAAGACTGAATGTAAAAATTTCCTAAAATTGCAAAATTATGCATTATCAAAATCAAATGTGTAGGCAACTTACGTGTTTGACATAGAAGGTATCATCAAATGACGGATCACTACATAATCTGCGTAGAATAAGGAAACATACGTGATAATCAAACAAATTATACCACACGGGTCTCCTCTAAACACAGCCATTTCTGATTTCAGAAAACCTATTTTTATGTACTTTTATCGACTATAAAAAGAAGATAGTTGAGCCCGACTTATACGGCCAAAATAAAGCATTTTCTCAAGCTCATGCCGAAACCAAATTCATCGGTAAACGCCCAACCCCGTGGCTACGGATTCCGGTGTACAGTCATTCTAAGAACTGCCTCTCCATTACACTGGTTATGTTGTTAAAAAATTAAGTTTGCCAGATTGCTTTAAGAATTTGGTTTTCCAAGAAAAACGTCATCTACATGTATAATGAAACTTTTCCTGAAAACTATTCCCCCATACCTGTCGTTTTTACAAATCTACCTCAGATTCTTTGAAATCCCAGTATCCTGGCCGCAGGCGTCATGGGTTTCCGATAGTCTAACACTAAACGCTATCTCTAATGACTCTCTTTTTAGTTAACAATTTTGAAACTATATCATTTTCAACTTCGGGCATAGCATTAAAAATCGCCGTCATAAAATCAAAGTTAGTCGTCACTATATTCAATCTGTAGCTTTAAATAAACTGGATGCTGCATTCAAGACTAATGAAAGTGTGCGTCATTCATGTGTTTCCGATAACTGTTAGTATAATTCTCCAGCATTTTGTTTTTCAATAATACTTAACAGGCACGTAGCATCGTTTTTGAAAGTGGGGGGGCCAGACCCATCCAAAAAATCTTGACAAGCAAAAAAAAAAAAGAAAAAAAAAAAGGGAAACTTAAAGTTTCCAAAAGTCTTCCTAATCCGTGGGGGGGGGGGGGGGGGGGGGGGGGGGGGGGACTCAACTATACTTCCAAAAAAAAATTCTTCCCTACCAAAATTTGTTTCCCTCCAAATCATGAAATTCCTAATCCGTGGGGGGGGGGGGGGTACTTCAATTTTACTACTCATTTCCTAATTTTCATATCTATTTTTTACTAACTTCCAAAAAAGTGGGGGGGGGGGGGGCCAACTCCATTATAATTCATATTTTTATATGTAAATTTTAAAAAATTTGTTGCTGCGAGAAAAAGTGGGGGGCCAGGCCCCCCCCCCCCTGGCCCCCCCCCCCCCTGATGCTACGTGCCTGCTTAACATAAACAAGTGATAAATGTGAAATAACCTTTTGAATATATTTTATCCTATTTTCAATTGTTTTCTATACTCTGTCCCGAGTTTTTGCGTCCACCATTTTTTCCTGATTTTTCGATAATAATAAATACCTTTGTGCCCAAACTACGTACATCCACTAATATAAAAAATTTCCAGATTATCTGTTTTGAAACGCCCCCTCTACCGCTTCAGGTTTTAATACACATTCCAAAATAAAAAGTCAAAGGAGATTTTGCATTGCACCAGACATAAATAAGCCCGGATGATAACGTTGAAAGATTGCGCGAGGTGTCCCTAGTACTTCCGAATGGATAAAAGATGTAAACATTTCCTTTTATAAATCTCCGTAAGAAATTTGTTTTCGTTCCTGCAAAATTTTATGAGTGAAAAGGGATAATTTGTCAATGAAGATATCTAGGATATTTTCCATTTCATTGATTTCAACTGTACTTCTTTCATATAAGGTATGTGTATTTTTCTTTAAAAAATCATCAAAAAGTGACGAGAGCAATAACATGTCTGTCCGACTATAACCCTTTTATTTCAACGTAAATCATCAAAATATTTAATTTTCCCTATAACTTCATTTTATCACATATCATTACAATACCGTCATTTATATGATTATTAGTCCCCTACCGGTTTTCACCGGAGGGGACTATAGCTTTCCTCTGCGTCCGTCAGTCCGTCTGTCCGTCCGTCCGTCCGTCCGTCCGTCTGTCTGTCTGTCCCACTTCAGTTTTCCACACTTTTTTTCTTTATGCGTTTGAGGAATAATATGAAATTTGCTAAACAGCTTCAAAATATCCATCTACGGATCAAGTTTACACTTTTGTAGCGTCTGGTTGACATATTTTATTAATAATATATTATTAATTTTTTAGATTCCAATTGTTTCCAAAAGCGATATTCTGTATTACAGTGCATTGTTTTCACAATTTCCACAAACCGTTAGGGGACGTGTATTGCTTATGCAATACTCTCAGAATGCTTGTTGAATCTGTGATATTGTAGTTAGGATTTTGGTCAATTTTAGAGACTTTATTTAGAGTAATAATAAAAATTAGTTTCTTATGAGTCCCGTGAATAATTGTGTGATTTTCATAATTTCACACAGCATTACTCTGATAGTATATATGTATAATGACGAAAAGAGAGTCGACGTCATTTTGGAGAAAACTCAGGCGACCAAAAATTAAATAGACTATATCGGAAACACATGAAACATATAACGGCACGATAACGGATGTCAATCTTATCAAAGAAGTGCTTTATTTCAGCAATAATTAAATAAATAAATACATGTAGTTCAAAAATTCACTAATCGATTCTATATACATTTTAAATTATAAAGACGTTTATCACCGTAAACAACCCCTAACGCGGGGGAGTCACATGCAGTAGACAAAAAGATTCCAACGCGTGGGGGAGTCGATTTTCCTCGCTTCGGAGACAGAAAGAATTTAGGTAACACCTTTTGTAGGTGTTTATAGGAAGTATTTTATATAAGGAATAAGGAATCATTCTTTGAGTATTATGAGGTGATAATTTTGGTCGGGGCGTGATCAAATCCAATAAAGCCCGAAGGGCTTTATGATAGATATGATCACGCCCCGGCCGAAATTATCACCTCATAATATTCATATATAGTGATTCCTTATTACTTATATTTATATAATTTTAGGCCATCGCACGATTAAATCTTTAAATATGAATAAGCAAACCCCGCCGGCGCCTCAATTTGGCGTCATTTGTATTATGGGTTATATAGTACAAAATCGATACGTAGTATTATCACAGACAAAGACACTGGATAATGTAAGTATAAAAAGATATACCGCACGGAAGAAAGCGATAGTCAAACTTTGTGTCGGTCATAAGTCCAAGTGCTCTATGCGTCTAGTAGCCTCAAACACTTCGAAACTATTTGACAGATTTCAAATTCACGGTGATCGGGTGGACAAAATATGCATGATTTGTACAGTTGAAACAGTCGAACAAATGATCAACCTTGTAAGTGCAATATCAAATCTTAAAGGAAGTGAACATGAAAAAATTATCAAGGGCTCAAATTTGTCTGTTTGATGTATATAATGATATATATCTGAAAACTGTTTAGACAGAGCTTTCCTCAGTAAGAAGATATACCACTTAGAATAACTAATTCTTGCAATCCACGAGCGCTGCCATATTGTTAAAATCATAACCTCCCTGCTGGGTTATCTCTAAGCATCTAAGAGAGGGAAGCACTGATGCTGACGTCAGTGGGACACATTGCATTTTTACACACGTTTAGTAACAGAGATAAAATGTGATTAAAACTTGAAATGGATGTAAAGAGTTGTCATTTTGAAACAGTGTTTATGTAGGAAGATTTTGGATCTCAGAATGATGCATTCCCACCAGCAGTTAATGGGACATGTAATGTCCGTGGATCAGTGTTATTGTGACCTATTTTTTCTTGCATTCGGGAATTTCTTGTTTATGAGTTTGAACATTTATATGTCTGCTACATAAATGAGCACACAAGGTGCATTGCTCAGCATCCTGATTTTTAAAAAGTGTTTAAGTTCTGTTATTCTTCTGACAGCATAAACAGAACCGGTGTTATATAGTGCCTTTTCCCCCTAGCCATCTTTCCCCCCGGAAAAATGGCTATGTAGCAGTCCCCCCCCCCCCCCCCCCCCGGAAAAATGGCTATATAGCAGTTTTTCCCCCACGGAAAGCTGACTATATAGTGGGTTTCCCCCCTTTTTATAGCCAGATTACCCCCACGGAAAGACTACTATATAGTGGAGTTTCCCCCTTTTTTACATTCCGGTCATGTTTATGGCGGGCCATAGGTGGCAATAATTTGCAATAACTGCTATGACATGAATTTCTCATAATAAAGGATAATTATGGCATTTATCAACACATAGAATAAAATATATGGTTATTTCACCTCTGATATGAATAATGGCACTCGCCTTCATAACATTACTGTGTCATCACCATTTATTTCACCTTTTGTTACACCTTTTTGGAACACCTTTTACATGGATTTCGGAATACCTCGAAACTTTCTCATCTAATCGATGCTTATCTACAGGTATGACTTCGACGTTATGACATAGACATTTTTCACAGAACACGTCAAAATACATTTGAGTGAAATTACGCCGGTTTGGAACTTTAATTTTCCCATGCATTATCATCTATGTGTAAGCTCCCCCAAAGAAACTAACCGACCAATCTTGTCTTAATTTTGTGGAGAAAGGGAATAAGAAGTGGAAATTAACGTACTGCTCCCTTCGTCCAAAAGGCTACTAATTTTAAATTAATTCCGTTAAATATAATCATATATTTCTACTTTTAAATATCAAACGAGAGACAGAGCGCAATGATATGTCGCGAAATTGAAATGTTTACTTTTTTTTAAAATGAAATGGCTTCACAACCAGAACGAAATCGGTAACTTTGCTGGTTACTTTGGAAAGTGTAAAATGAAGCCTGAACTACCCTTATGTACATGTATATAATATCATTCACTGCATGCTAATTTTTCTGCTTTTTATTTTGCAACGTGATTTATAAATATACAATTTTGAAAACGATGCCATATAAAACAAGATACATGTATACGATTCACTCACCTAAAATGTAATCATATTATTTATTTCATATATTTTTTTGCAATAAAGATTTACTTGTGTACCATATTATTTCCTCGAACAATGAAACAAGGGTAATTAGAAAAAAAAAACTCACAAATTTTTTATGAGCTGACTTATTTTGTTTTAGATATAAGCTTGTTCTTCTAATCAATTGGCTAAAAAAAAGTACCAAACAAATGCGCTTTTGTTGTGTATTTTTGATTTGATAAAGAAATATCTGGGTGAGTGTGTATATTTAAAAGATGTTTTTACTTTTAAATGACCGTAAAAATATGATGATGTCGTCATCTCTAGTTTTTGAGATAAGGGACCCCCAAAAAATACACTATTCATTATAATTGGATTTCAAACATCGGGCTCGGAAACATTAAGGGCCCCTACCCTGGGGGGTTAAATTTTCAGGTCATCTACTAGTGGTATACCACTACCACTGTGAAAATATGGTTTAGTGGTCATCTCTAGAATTTGAGATTCGGGCCCACACTTATAGAACACTATTCAATCAGTATAATTGGCCCCGGGGATTCAAACATCGGACCCTGAAACATCGAGGGTTCCTACCCCGAGGGCTGAATTTTTCAGTCATCTACAAGTGGTAAACTACTGCCACTGTGAAAATATGGCGATGTAGTCATTTCTAGTTATATGCACTATATTCATTATAATTGGATTTTAAACATCGAGCTCTGAAACATTGGAAACAAAATTTCTCTAAAACAGAGGTTTAGCCTGGATAAAATTTGCACAAACAGACTGATAAATTTAATAAAAAAAATCTCAAAACAGTTTTCACTTACAAATTCTGATCACAGAATTAAGCATATTATAAGTATATATCTTGTAAAACCAAGTACTTTTATCAATTAAATTACCTAAATTATAAGTTCTATGATTAATTCCATTTTAGCATTGTCTATCAAAAATAATAAAACGGCAAAACAAAACTTAACCTGTACAGATGAATGCAGATATATGCAACTTAGAAGTGAAGGAACATTGATTTTAATTTTTACTGGGTTGCTATATTTATTTTTTATAAAATATGAACCAACTATGGGGGGAAAGCTACTATATAGTAGCTTCCCCCCCCCCCCCCCCTGGGGGGGAAAGACTACTATATAGTAGGTTTTCCGGGGGAAAAGCTATTATGGGGGGAAAACTGCTATACAACACCGGCTTGCATATCATCAAGATCTTATCTATCAAAAAAAATAAAAACAAATCAGAAAAATTTCCAGGGAATTTAAATAAAAAGTAACGGTAAGAAACCCCACAAAGAAAATGAAATTACATTTTTATATTAATTTAAATTGAAATGTTCAAACAGCATTTCATTTATGTAAACACTGACTGCCACATCTCCATACAGACATCTGGAATGCGACGGTCTCATATTTCACAAATTAATTTATCTATTTATTTTTTGCACAAATCATGTATAGTTATCTGAGGTTCATCTATAGAAATGTACTAAATCCTTGTCCTCTCATCACAGTGCAAAATTTTTCTTCACATCCAGGCATATTTTTTCTTCGTAAGTTTTATCAACTCTGTACATAAACACTGGCCTAGTTCCAACATCACCCCTGCGAATGTTATTGTCATTTAAATTTTAGACCACGTGGTTTTATTTGACCCTTTCAGTTTCGCAGTAAAAATCGTGCTTCATGTTTATAGTCTATTTCAAAGAATCTAGGTACTATAGTAGTCAAATATAAAATCTAGCGGTTTATTGATTTTAAACTTTATCTTTATTAATTGGTAGATAAAATGTGTTCTAGAAATAAATGTGTAAATACAAAAAATAGTTTTTGTCTGCAGTTGCAACAATTTACATGCTAAGTAGAGATCCCCCTGAGGATTAGTTTTCGATCCGCGCCTGACCTAGTAATATCATCAATAGTGAAACAGACTATACTATTTTACGCAGAATGTTCCTTGAAATCGGCTCAATATACTAAGTTTTTATGCAAAACAGACACCTAATATTCCTTTTAAAAACATGGAATTGCACTCCACAAGCATCAAACATGGATATGATTTTTTAACCACTCAACACGTGGTTGAACACGAACGATAACCCTGTTCTGAATATTATCGTTTAATATAAAAAACCGCTAAATGGTTAAATAAGACATAATGTTAAAAGAATTTCATGTATTAACATAAACCAAAGTAGGATACGATATGAAAAACGACCAGTACTTACGTATTTTGAGAATATTATACGAACACTTATACTTCCGCTCGAAATTTCACAGGAACTGAACAAATCTCGGTGAAGTCTCGTGAACTTTCATTCGAGCACCTCTGGATTTATTACATACTTAGCAACGATAAAGAAAACATTCCGAACACATTCGCAGGGGTGAACAATGACCCAGTCACCAGCAGCAATGTGGCTTATATACGTCAGAGAACAGATGCATGCTGGGGAAAAATGGATTACCTCCATAGACCTTTCACTGAGAGTGGTAAATTGATAAAATCTCTTGATAGAAATAAACAAAAAGGTTACAGACCTCATTTTTAAGTTTCAAAAGGCTTTAAAAATGTATTAAGCAACGATTAATTTTTTCATGTTCACTTCCTTTAACAAATCTTAGGAAAATTGAATAATCAAGACATTTTCTGTTCAGATGTAGGCCTAACGGTAACGTAGGGGGGAGTCGATTTTCGGAAAACAGAACGCACGGGGGAATAGAAAAATAAAATTCAATTCACTCTATCGGGAATGTTTAACTCATTTTTCCGTAATGGAGAGCATTCAAACGAGTTCTATAAAAGTCGACTTATTCTAATAAATAAAATGGTTTTACTTATTCACAGATATTCAAGCAATAAAGTCAGGTACATGTACTACCCATGTTTTCCATTTAATTTCGTTTTTTGTTTTTATGTATTTATTTTTTAATTTAAAAAAGAGAAAACATTTATCTAAAGGTATTTTCTTTCTATTTCTTTACAGTTACGCGACCCATTGAAACGAACCAAATGTGTGTGAATGTATTCGTAAACGTTTAATTGACTTTCAAGAAATACTTTTTAATCCATTGTTTAGCTGATCAAATTTTTAAAAATTATTTGAAAATCTATATTTATTATTTTACATCGGTCATTGATGTATTTTTGTACTTTTAATGTTGAAATTGCGTGCGTTTTTTCTTTCTTGATTGAGCGATTTTACATTTTAGTAAAGCTACATAAAAAGCACGAACTGCAAGTACTTACACGGGCTAAGTTCAAACTTCCAAGTAGCTATAGTTCTCATCACCATGGTAATCATCTTAATATATGGCTGTTACTTACATGTATGTGTAACGTTTTGACAGTAAATAAAAAATTAAATGCTTTCTTGAGTGATTCATGCGGGATATGAAGATGCATGGCGACATTGCAGAAAAAAAATACATAAGTAATTTTTTCTGCAATGGTTGCTACCTTCGTTAACTGCATGAATCATTAAAGAAAGCAGTTCATTGTTTATATTTACATTTCTTTTAACAGATTAATAAAAAAGTAAAAAGTAAAACTAGCTAAATTACGGTCGATGTACATCAATACGTTTTATAAAAGCATCCAGCGGCCAAATCGTATTTAATTAGAATTTGAGTCTGACATCATCATGATCATTTCGTGCAGTCTGTGATTTTTCCTAGCTTTACGAAGATTTCGAGCTGTTGATAAACGAGGCGTATAGACTTCAGTCCTGTCAGTTTCTACAGAGCTATGAATTACACAATCAATTTCCAAAGAAATAGAGAAAAGTTTATTTGGTGTATGTAAATATATAGTTATAGAAAAGGAGGAATGACAAGATCTCGACTCGAACCAGCGACCCTTCAAGTTAATAACCAACGCTCCAACTAGCTAGTGCTAGTTTCTTTGGAGGAGCTTACACATAGAAAATTTTCTAATATTTTGATAATTTTGGTAGAGAGTTTCATGGCCATCTTAATCATGCATTTAGTTTTCCCCCATGTATAGGGGTAGAGAAAAAGATGTTTTTAGATTTAATACATTTTTACTATATGGTTATATTGGCCCTGCCCTAGGGCTTCAACCCCTGACCAAAGGGCCATGAATGTCATCATTTTGGTAGAGGGCTTCATGGACATTATGATAACCATGCATTGTTTTTCCCTACATGTGTGGGAGTAAAAAAAGATTTTTTGAAAATTTTGCTTTTTTTTTTTGCATATTTGGACCCACCCACGAGACCCCGTGGGTGGTTGTGTAATGAATTTCAATGTTAAAAATGACGACGCACGACGAAGGCTTGTTAGCAATAGGTCCCCTGAGTCACTTAGGTGACCTAAAATAAATACCAGGCTAAAAGTAGTAGGAATATTTGTCTACTTTTGGGGACAAATATCAGTATTTAATTATTTAAATTAAATTATCTGGTTATATATTGCCATAGCTCAGTGGCTGGGCTTGTAAACCGCAGATCATGAGTTCGAACCCTCCTAAGACAGTTGTTCATATTCATTTTGATTCAACCAAATTTTAATTTTTTTAGGTTTGTGAAGAACCTTAAACACAAACGCATAAATAATCCTGATCCCGGAGAGCTTTCTTGCTTTCGAAGTTGTCAATGCTCATGTAATTTATTTATGAATTAATCATCTTGATCATAGCTACTGGCACTGTACCAGTTATTGGCTATAATTTTACGTTTTCTTTTCGTGTTTCCTTACTTCTTGATATATTGGAATAAAACTTTTCAAACTTTAAATGGTGAACTTCTTATTTATCCATCGGTTAGATTATATCATCATTTAGAACCCAAAACATATTGTTTCTGTGCTTTTTAGCAAGCCCCGAATTTGCCTAGGTTTTATGATTTACTGTACCAGTTATCGGCTTCGTGATAATAACATAGTAAAATCCTTGTACATGTTGATTTTATATTCTGCAAAGTGTTGATTGAATTATGTCCCTTGCGGGGTCAGCCTATAGGTCGTAGGGGTTATTATACATAAATTAAACTCATAAAATTATTCTTTCATCATCATACGGTAATACACACAATCGTACGCTAATCAATGCATAATAATACAATCAGGCGTTCAACTGCGCCATGAATCTCTCGGAATTTATTGAGTTCCTTTTGTTTATAAATGTTATATGTATTGATATTATATGTCAAATCAAAGAAGGGATATAATTGAAAGTGCAAAGATGTAAATCAGCGGTAAACAATGATCGTTAAAGCTCATGTTTAAAACATATTGAAGAAATTTTTGAAGCAAACTGACTTTTCTTTATTAGAAACAGACGACTGAATTAAAAAATCTCGGATATTCGTGTGCTATAGACCCGAACCCTCAGTTTAGCCGATAACTGGTCTTAGCCGATAACTGGTACAGAACCAGTAAAGAAAGCCGATGAAGTAAATATTGATTTTCTGCTCCGATACACTCAGTACTTTGATGATTTTTTTATTTGCTGCTAACTTCTATGGGCTAAAATAACTGCTGTGAGTGGCTGATAGCTTCAGTCTGATAACAAAATGTTAACTCAAAGGATTTATAACCATTTTATATAAAACCATTAAATGATTAATTTCAAAGTGACAAATCAGTGTTTGATGCTGAGTTAATCTGAATTCTTTTTATCAGTGAAAGTATTGATTAAAAACCTTTGTTAGATGCGGCTGGTGAAAATCGATAATTTTCTTCTATTTTCCGATGTACGCACAGCCATGAAAGACATGATTTTCCTTGATTGTTCAGTTCTGTCTGTAAGTATTTTGACATTTTTGGGTCTCAAAAAGATATGTTGTTGTTGATCATGTCAATCATTACAATTCGGTTTTTTCTATTTTGTAAATTTTCAATGGTAATTTATGTATTTTAATTTTCTTTGTTAAGTTTCTTTGTCAAGTTGAGTTTCAGGAGGTATTTTTAAGGTTTTTAAAAGTTTTTGCATTATCATACTTGTTATTTAAACGAATTGTCAATGTTTCAACAAACTTGCCTTGAACTATGAAACAATCCTTCTACTGTAGAATAGGCTTTATTTAAATAATAGAAATACCTTCACGCAAGCAATGATGTTATAATTTCTCTACTTTATGCCACTGTAAATTATCATTGTTTATTATATTAAGATCACGATTTCATGGAAGAATAACAATCTACTTTTGGGGTACACGATATAACGAAAAAAAATCGATTTTTTAATTTGCACAAACACTAAAGCTTTATGAATGAAATTGTCACATGGTACAATTGATTTCTAATCTTCATAACTGCAATGCGTCCTCCTAACAACCCTGATAGTATTCCACATATTTAATCAAGTTTTTTGCGTTCTTCTTTTAGGCTAAATCATTGCTCATTTTGAAAAATTATCTCCGGGCAAAATCTAGCGACAGAAGTGCTCATATGATTGAGATACCATAAACATAAGAACTGTAATAATCACTATAGCGTTCACTGATAGCGTTTGAATTTGTAAACTTATTAATTTCTTATTTGATATAAACACAAATCACACAAATCACTGCTCAATTTGCATATTGTCCATTTCATAAACACATTAAGCAATGATCATACCGGGTATTGTGGAATCGTAAGAACTCTTGGTAACACAATTTGTGGTATTCGTGGGTTGTCCTTCCCCGAGAATTTACATCCTCGACAAATACAAATTTGAACAGAATTATCTGTTTTATTGAAACTGAAAACCGACGCATCCACGAAAATGCTTCCCCACAGTAAGCAAAATCCTACAATCAACGAAAATTGGACCTCATGAATTTACGTTAACATTTCTAAGGAAAACAATTTCATATCTTAAGTATGTTCACCTGAAGAAGGATGTTAAAATCCAGAAAGCGCTAGTGAATAGAAACTTTGGAACTGTGCATTTTCTTTTTCTTTTTTTTGATTATTTATTCTGTATAATATCACCTTTCAATCTTTTTGAATTATATATATATATATATATATATATATATATATATATATATATATATAGATATATATATATATAGATAAATCCAAGAAAAACCTCAGTGGTCGGTGAAATATATATATATATAATCGCAAAACGGAAGCGCTTTCATTTCTTTCTCAGACGTATTACAATACAATTAGGGTAGCTCGCGGGGGAAACCTACCCTGAAAATTAGTCCGCGTGATCGATAGGTTTCAGAGTTTTATTTCTAAAAAAATTTTGAGATTCGTCTGCGTGGTAATAATGTAATCATGATTCAAACACAGTGTCGCTGATAAAATCATGCAACGCCATTTCAATGAAGTACGAGGGTTGTCCCAAAATAATGTAGACAGGACACATAATTTATAATCTGTTCACTGCAATTTCATTAGACTTCTATGTTCTCTTCAATGACCCTTTGGCAAACAATGCTGAAAAGTTCAAATCTGTACTTTATTTATTTCTCGAGAAAATGAATAATTAGTAACAACAAGTTTTATCAGGCGGCGCAATGTGCGACGTCAAAAATTTCCAGTTTTACGTTGTTGCTAAACCCTCCACATCGTTCACGACAACATTTACGTTTTATTTCCGAAAATGTCTTAGAAAAAATATTATCTTTGAACATGTACTCTGCGTGCACATTCAATATATATTTCTAGTTTGTTTTGTTTTTAAATATTTTCTAAGTACAAACGATCTGTCGGCTCCAAACTTGCCCTGTATTACTTGTTGTCTAACGTCCGTCTTACCGAAATGTGTCGTTCAACATTTTGACGTCCATTGATATCGTTCGGGGTTTCTTTTTTCCACTTATTGTCATCATACTTGTTCAAATATTTTCAATATTGTTTAACTAATTCACAAAACGCATTTCTCATCGATTCTGTTTTCATTTACTTCCAAAGCCGCTTAGGATTTATTTGATGGTCTTTACAAAATTGTATCAGTTACTGCTGCGCCGTCTTAAACGCTGAAAACGTCATTTTATTACCACTTAATTTTCAACTTGTCACAAAACGCGTTATAAAATATTTAAAAGTTTTGTTATAGCCAAAACATTTTCAGAGTAAATAATATAATTATTATCAAATATCGGTGTATATTTTATTTGAATTTTTTCATTCGAAAAGTACTTTTCCGCCCAATTTTCAATTCATTATGTTGATTTTAACTTTTTGTTTTTGACATTGCGCCGCATGTAGAATTTCTGATCTAACATGCTTTCATTTCACTAATTTAATCTCAAACAATATTCGATTTTAAAACATTATTTGAATGCAAATTTCTTGAACCCTTTGTGGCACAAATTTCATCTTTCTTTGTCTTCGATTAACTGAATAACGCCACTTGTCTACGCTATTTTGGGACAACCCTCGTATATAGTAAAATGCATAATTATTTTAGTCGAAAATCGCATTTCAAAACTATGCTCCAAACTTTTAAACCATCTAGACGAACTTTATTTTACTCAACACAATAACAGAAGAGATAATTTTGAATCAATTCATAAAAAATAATCAATATACATGTATGTTCTCGGCCATTTTTTTTGCAAAATAACTTTATAATTAAAGATATATATAAAAGATTTCACTAAAACCTATATTTTCATCATGGCGTTAGCCCGACGTCATCAATTTCTTTCGTCCGAGAATCAGAAATGAAAATGCGCTGGCTGACAAGACTACCTGATTAACACATATTAGAACATGCAGATCTTAACATTATTATCTTATATTAACATCATTATAAATGTTTTTGAATGCATGATTAAAATTAATGTAAGTTGTGAAAAGAAGAAACATGGCTACTTTTCTTTTCATGAAACTCAATGAGTCAATCATTCAATGCGAAAATAATTACCATACAACTATTGACAAATTAATAAGTTTGTAATCGTATACGACAACTAGCTAAAGCCAAAATAATTTTGATAGTTAGACCGGTATTTAAAAATACAGAATTTATAATTGCAAGACGAGGGAAGTTAATGCATACGGTTCAATTTATTTACAATGTACTTTTCTAAACATGATTTTAGATGAATGAGTTTCAACGCACACCCATACCTTATAGAACTAAATGCGACAATGTATGTCACGTCTTTAAATTTTTAGCACTTGATAATTATAAATGTTTGTATAAACTGCATTTTAGCTTTTGTTAAATATTTTATTTTATGGTTCTAAAGATCATTTGTTATTTTTAAAAGAAATGTATGAATTTGCTGTGACGTCAGCACATTTCAAAATATCCTTTTATTTTTTGCTTGTCAAGATTTTTTGGATGAGTCTGCCCCCCCCCCCTTCCCCACATTAAAAAACGATGCTACGTGCCTGCGCGGTATCACGGTATAATGGACCTTACCTCAAATATCTAAATGTTCACTAACTTTCATTTTAAAGTATTCTGGATGTTGAATTTGCTGTTTGTGAACTCGGATCCTGGTACGGAGTGTAGTTCCGGTTTCGCCGATGTAGTATTGTCCACATCCCCCGCACATTATACAATATATAAAGTTTTTGGTTCCGCACGTCATGCTGGAGTTTAAATTTCTGGTCTCCGATTTTGAAGATGTTTCCTTCCTTTAAATATGGACATGTTCCACATCGCTGATCTGGACATTTTCTTACTGTATGCAAATTGGTTTTGCGAAAGTTTGATTTGCAAAGTATGCGTTTCAGATTTTTAGGTTGTCTTTTACTTTCTATTACGCAGAAATTTTCGAGAACTTTAGACATCCTTTCATCTGTTTTGGGTACTTCGTTTAGGTGTTTAAGGTGGAATAACACATCGTCAAAAAATGGCTGACCACTGATCGAAACGACATTTTGTTTTATTAAAAGGATTTTATCGACAGCAACATATAGTTTACCTCATAGACGAGTGGGTAAAGTGTCGGGCTTGTGATCCGTACATACCGACTTCGAATCCCGCAATGGGTTTTGTTATGTTATTTACTGAATTGTTTTTTTTTTTTAGATATTCATTTTTTATCCCTAATTTGCAAATTTTTCGCTTATTTGATATATGTATAGTTTATTTATCATTATACCTTTCATAATCAAATAATTTACTCTTAATTTGAGTGAATTTTTCCAGGTGTGTTATTCCACCTTAACAAACGGTGTGATGTATAGGTAGCGGAAAGGGCAAAAAATACAATTTTACAAAATCAACGATAAACTTAATTCAGCAATCTAATATAATATTACATGTATCAATGACCATAAGTGCAAACAGTCTTCTTTGCAAAATAAATGTACATAAAATCAACCAAATATATCCAAATACAAATCAAACACAAAAAGTAAATTCAACAGACATAAATGTAAAACGAACATACATAAAGATGAAACAAGCGGACGCACAAATAAACGCCAGGTGGCGTTTTTTGGGAAGCAATATGCGTCATCGATTATTGGAATCCGGAATGGTTCGCACCTATTCTGTTTCGCCCTGAGATGTTTCGCACCTCAATGTTTCGCACTCTGATAAAATTCCTTATTATATTCTCCATACTGAACGTTTATTCTGCAACAACATTGACTTCTGACAGGACCAGCCATTTTGACGTCTTCGAGAAAGACTGATTCTGATAGGACCATAAGGAATATTAACCAATGACATTGAGTTTAACATTAGCTACTGTAAAACGAGAAAATTTGGAGCATACGTATTTTAGCGCAAACGCAAGTGCCAGTATATTAGCGCAATTATATTTTAGCGCATACATCTTTTCTTTAAAAAAGAATACAAAAAATGTTGTTGTTTGATAAACGATCACGCCCAAAATTTGATTTCTATTTCGCATGCACGGTAAACTGTCGTTGAGAACAATACACTTACTTTTGTGTAAATTGTCAGTAAATAGATATGAAAACCTCATTTATTGGTGATGATGTGTAATTTTTTTTGGTAAACAAATTTGAGTTATCGGACTTTGAATTTAACGTGTCGACTTTGATAACACTAGAAGAGTCTCGAAACTAAAAGTGAAATTGTATGCTACATTTACCATGAGTTTCGATCACCATGAGAAAATCTTTTTCACAGTTATTTTACACTAAAAAACACAAGAAATAGGTATCGTCTTGTTATCTTTATATCCACTAATCAGAGATCAAAGAAACTATGATCAATCATGTATTGTCAGCGTTAACGATCGCCACGCTTAATCACATTTTCACCTCGAGGCGCTAAATGGAAGTGGCATGGGGAGAAGCTCAATTTTCAAGGTGCTAATGAGAGATATTAAAAAGTAATTAAAACTGAATTAATTAATCCATGTTTAAGCCTGTCTCACACAGAACACGGTTGGGCACACGGTTCCAATACGGTATATTCGGTTATACACGGGTTGACTGGTACGAGTATTGAGCTCCAACCGTGCCTGGGGATGAGTTGGTACGATTTAGACTCGAATGTAGCACGTGTATGTACGAACAAAGCACGGATATACTCGGTCAAGCAAGGTTTGTCACGGTTTGAACACGATTTGCAAACGATTTTCATACGATTGTTGTACGGTTCCAAGTACGGTCTAATACGGTCTGTTACGGCCTAGTACAATTAAACACGACTTTAACTCGATTAACTGGACATTTACAGGGTTTACATACGGTCCCACCGACTTTTGTTCGAGTTATGCTCGAATTATCACACATTTGTGTATGTTTTGATATAAATTGACTCGTTTTGATGGCTTGGCTTCATTAATTTTCGAATTTTCAACAGACAAGTTATAAAATTGGCAGATGACAGAACAAAGGAATTAGAAATCATGATAAGACTGATAGACATTGAGATTATTTTGGCCAGAAGGCGCAAGGGGAGTGAGCTCAACCGTGTCAATATCGTATATAAATCGTATGGAATCGTGTGAAACCGTTCTCAAGTCCTACATACAACACCCGGATTAACACTTCATGTGCAGTTGTATATACGGTCTCGTACGGTCTCACACGGTCTTGTACGATCGCTAATATGATCATACACGGACATGACACCCGTGCCAGTTTTTTAAAAGTTTAAAAAATCATACACGGCTTTCACGGATACACTCAAATGGCCCGAGTGTAAGTCGGATAAGGCCACGGTTGGTTCGGTTGTATGTACGGTTTACACGGGTGACCAACCGTATAAGCCGTGTGTTCTGTGTGAGACAGGCTTTAGGCACTTATACCCGATAACCCATACCGTTTACCTGTGTAATGATTTAAACAAACAGAACCGACAGCATCTGATATTTAAATGAACACTTCTATATAGCCTTAAAAATGGACTGACGTTATTGTTTTGCAACTTGAAGAAATTTAATACATATGGAAAATCGTTGGCGCACTATTAATTTTAGCGCTCAGAGGCAGTTGCGCCAAAGGCGCTAAAATTTGTAGTGCGCCATATTTTCTCGTTTTACAGTATCACAATGGCCGGTCTGGTAAGAAATTGATGTGGCTGCAGAATTAAAGTTCAGTTTGGAGGGTATTTAAGGAATTTTATCGGAATTTAAGGATGCAAGTAGCGTGCGTTTAATGTGAGATTTTAAACGATTAGTGCGAATGTTTCTCGACTTGTTGCAATACTGCTGTTGTCATAGGTAAAATCCCATCGTGAGCCCGGACCGGTAATTGTCCGAGTAAAAATAAACTGGCGACTTCGAGAGAATAATGACGAATATCTCCGCTATTTAAGACCCATCAACTTGAAATTCAGCATGAGTGTATCTAAGACATTACTTTGCTGAAAAATACATGCTTATTGCGGAGTGTTTTAAAAATTAATAGATTTATTAGGCTTTTGAAGCGAGTGGTAGTTTTTATCTGGGTCAGAGTTCGACCCCTTTCTTTATTTATGGTTACAATGAAATAAATATTAAAACTGGCTTGGCCCCTGTGTGTAATATGGTGACGCATCATGGGTTTCTACACTTAGTAATTGTGTATTTGTTTTCAAAATGGGAAGTGCACAATATTCGTTTTAGATTCTTAGGCTGACGTCTGCTGTTAGTGAAGTTTACATCTTTGTAAATTTCTTTCGTGGATTGGTCGTTGATGAGGATGTTATTTAATTGATGAATTATTGGAGTTATGTTCTGATTTCTTGGATAGCAAGCAACGAGGAGGTCTTTCACTACAGCTTCAAGTCAAGAAAGAATTGTCTTAAAAAACAATCCTCCTTCTTCTGACACTTGTCAGGGTCTGACATAAATTGATAGGAGGTCATTTTCACACTACCTTCTGACAAATCAGGGCTTTAGACAATCAATTTGAACTTAAAAATTAGTTCATGCCTATTGTCTATGGATTAAATAAATGTAACCCCCATACTACAGATTATTTAAGAGTTAGATCTCTCGTAAAGCAGATAAAGATATGTCTGTGATAAGTTGGGATTATATTTAGACAAGAAAAGTATTGACTGCGACTTTAAAACACTATAAACCACAGAGAGATATTCCCTATAAGCAAAATGAAAGTGGGTACCGTATGCATGTCTTCATGTGAAGCTTTTAACTTTTATATTACGCAATATCCTAACAATACTATATTACAATTAGATTGATAAGAGAATGAAGAACAACTTTTCCAGCGACATCAATATCGTAGCATGTATCGTTTTTAGCTCACCTGAGCTGAAGCTCAAGTGAGCTATTCTGATCGCATTTTGTCCATCGTCCGTCCGTCCTTCTGTCCGTATGTAAACTTTTTTACATTTTGAACTTCTCTAAAACCGCTTGGCCAATTTTAACCAAATTTGGCACAAAGCATCCTTATGGTAAGGCATATATAAAATGCAGAAATGGAAGACCGATCTTTATTCAAAGCGGAGAAAACCTCGAAACTGTAGAAAAAGGGGGGGGGGTGCATTTTAAAACAAATTCGTCTAAAGAACTACTAAGTCAAATTCAACTCAATTTAAGATAAATATTCTTTATGGAAAGGAAAATATAAATTGCAAAAATTAAGGGCCAATCTTTTTCTGAATTTGAGTTATGACGAAAAAAAATAATTGGAAGGGGTGGGCTTCGATCAGTTTATAACTTCGGGTTCGGTATTCCATATCGCAAAAACCTCTTTGAAGCGGCCATTTTGAACGTATGAGAAATGGGTCAATCTGACAAAGATGAATTTGGTTGTTGTGTAACAGTTTGCGTGCGAAAGGAATATTTAAAACATGCAAGATACATTAATGCCGATTTTGTGAAGTAAATTGAGATTAAATATTCCAATGCGTTGACATTTTCACCATTGACGGTGGTTTTGATTTTCGTTTCGTTTTCATGAATATCAGTTTGTAACCGAGGGGAACTATCGCCTGTATTTTGTAATTTTTACGTATCAATCAAATATAGACATCGGTAAATAAGACAGCTGGCTGTTACTTGCGGAAAATAAGATACATTAACAGGTACGGTACTTTAACAACTATATAAAATACAAATTCTAATGGTAATACGGTATGGTCTTTGCGTTATAGTTGATTACTGCAATGTGTTTTAGGCTAGTTGTCAGTATTTTTTCTAGTCTATTCAGTCTAAACAGAGATTAATTTTGCTGATGGAAATACTAAGTGTGTGTACATGTAGCAGAGACATAAATAATTGTTACCTCACCTGAGGTGAAATATACAGAGAATTATCTTTAAGGAAGGAGTCTTTTCTGGTTTTCGACTTGACAAACGTAAATTTGATTAATTGTTCATTAAATCAAGATGAAAGGAAATTTAGATAGTATATTTTTCTTTCTTTTTTATTATCATACAACTTGGCATAGAAAAAGTAATCAATCTTTGGAATCTAACAAGGACTATATTTTTGGCGTAATATAGGCATAAGAAAATATCACATGTTTCGCAATTCAGAATTGCTGCAGATTAATGAGTCTGTTTTAGCATTTTAAAAACAATAACTCTAATGTTGGAATTTTTTTTACTAATGTGAACTAATGATATGATACTTGGGTTTCAGAATATGTTTTTAAAATATGATTTGCCTATCAAATTACATTTTTATAAGCCTTTTTAAAGCGCCCTTTCTATACATTGATTTTTGTGAAAAAAAATCACTAAAATCAGTTTTTTTCTCTTATTAAACGGTCAAAATATTAGTTTTTCGTTCAAGTTATATCTTTATATAAAGTCTTCATAATTCATAAAAATCAGAAAGATTTTATTATTGGAAGCATAAAAAAATAATCAAAATTTCTTTAAAATTTTAAAAAATGAGAGGAAATGCGGGCTAAGCAAAATCAATTTTAAATATATATTTATTCCAATTTAGTGGTATAAGCTGATAGACATTCTGATATTCTATCATTTTATTGAGGAATAGAATCTTCAAATCTTAAACAAATGTCTACAGAACTACAAAGAACTACACTTTTTTATCATCCTTTACGTTGAGGAAAAAGGTAGTGACCTTGACCTGATCTTTATTCGAAAACAAAAAGGTCAAATTAGATTAAACTGATAGAATCATTTGGTAATGTGATCCGTTTGACTGTGTCAAAATTTCATGAATTTCTTATTATAAGAAGTAGGTTTGATAACGAGAAGACTCCTTCCTTAAAAATATTCTTCTCAAAAATCAATTGGCCAGAAAAGCTGTAACTTGTGTGGATGCATTCTCAAGTAATGTAGATTCATTCTGAGAAAACGTGGGAGGTATTCCAGTGAGAATTCCACTCATGGTCTGCGACTGGAGCGGAATCCAGCCACAAGCTTGTCCAAACCATGATCACCGGGGGTACGGTGGGGCCCCAATGGGGGATCAAATTTTTAGATACAAATGTATAGAGAAAAATCAATAAAAATCTTCTCCTAAAAAACCAGTAAGCCAGAAAAGCTGTAACTTATGTGGAAGCATCTTCAGGTAGTGTAGGTTCAGATTTTTTCAAATCATGATCCCCGGGGGTAAGGTGGGGCCACAATGGGGGTTAGAAATTTTTACATAGGAATACATTGAGAAAATCTTCTCAACAAAAACCAGTAGGCCAGAAAAGCTGTAACTTGTTTTAGGCATCCTCAGGTAGTGTAGATTCTAATTTGTTCAAACCATGATCCCGGGGGTAGGGTGCGGCCATAGTGGGTGGGTCGATTTTACATAGGAATAAATAGCGAAAAATCTGTAAAAAAAAAAAAAACAATTGGCCAGAAAAGATGTAACTTGTGTGGAAGCATCCTCAGGTAGTGTTGATTCATTCTAGTTTGTTCAAACCATGATTTCAGGGGGTAGGTGGGGCCACCATGGGGGTCAAATTGTGTTGGTGCGTGTAATTCGGTACGATCTCTACGTAATGGTTAAAAAAATGCTATTCAATAATTGAGATATCTCACCGGAAGTAGAATTTTGTTGTGTATTTAACATCGTTTATATGCTATCTGTAAGAATTTATACTGATATATTCATTCTCTGTAAAATAATTTGATATGTAAAAAAGTAATTTTTAAGGTGCTTCTGGTGACGACCGGGAGTTATGACGAACAAAACAAAATAGTTTAAACACATGTACAGTTATAGGTCTATCTTCCCTCAAAGTGTGGATGTTCAAATCTTAATCGTTTTTGAGATCTCGATGCCACAAACTTTGCATTGTGGGAGTGGAAGCGGTCGACCGGAAACGAAGTTAGAAATTTTTTTAAAAAAGATAATTAGAGATATTATCATTCTCTATCATTTCTGAAAATTTCAGGGAAATCTATTTAGCCATCTCTGAGAAATTCTGCCGACGAAAAGGGAAAAAACCCCAAAACACGACAATCACTATAAAGTCTTCCGTTGGAAACGAAAGACCTTAATGATAAGAAACAGTACGAACAATATAAGGTCTTCCGTTGGAAACGGAAGACCTTAATAAGAAACTGTACGAAAACAATAAGGTTTTCCGTTTGAAACGAGGACCTTAATAATAATAACAATGGGGGGGGGGGGGGGGGGAAACAAAGCAATAACGATAAGGTCTTACGTTGGAAACGGAAACCCTTAATAAGAAACGGTAAGAAAACAATAAGGTCTTGCGTTGGAAACAGAAGACCTTAAAAATTACAATCACTATAAAGTCCTCCGTTTGAAATGGGAGACAAGAAACAACAATTGGGCTTTGCGTTGGAAACGGAAGACCTTCATAAGAAACAACTAAGTATGTCTTCCGTTCGAAACGGAAGACCTTAATAAAACATTGGGTATTTATTTAGATTTTTAAACCAAACTTTTTTACTCTGACAGGTATAGTGAGAGTCGTGATGTCACCATATTGAACATGGCACACACCTTTAAGCTTGAACCAACCGATGATGACTACTGCTCTGAAAAAAAAGACGAATTTAAAAAAAACCAAACGACACCGCCAATTATTCCTGGAACAGAAATTCCCTCTAAAGAAAAAAGAATTCCAACAAAAATTAATTTGAAGCAAAGGAAATTTAAAGTCAATACTTTAGGCTGTATAACTTATATCATTGTAACCACAATATCTATTGTCATTGTTGGTTATTTAATTATAAAACATCAATTAACCAATCAATTACAATCAAATCTGAATGCAAAAACTCCTAAAATAAAAGGGTGTGATCATATTGAAGTAGAGGACGTGTGGGCAACTACGCTACCCAAATTGTTAACAGAATCGGCATTTAGACTTTCAGATGTTAATAAAGATGGTATACCAGATTTTATATTTGGTTTCGCCACAGGAGTTGACGGTTATTCCATACCAAAAATTGTTTGTGATATTTATTTCAATGGCACATTTCCTTGCTATGGTGGAATGATGGCGCTAAATGGTGAAGACGGGAAAGAACTTTGGAGATACTACACTGATCATGAAATATTTGGAATAAATTGTAATGCTGATCTTAATTCAGATGGTGTGAATGATTGTCTCGGTGGAGGAAGAGCTGGGGTAGGTTGTCGCTAGCATACATTGAATTGCATTGCACACAGTATGTATCTATGGGAATTTTCCTGTCAACTAAATAATGACATAATTCCAATAGATTGTTTCAGTATTTGTTTGAAACATAAATTAACAAAATTAAAGAGGTTTAATGTTAAATTAAAATTGACATGAAAAAAACTGATGATTTGTGGGAGTAAACTATTAATTGACTCTAATAGTCATATAACAAGATAGCTTTTTATAAAAATAAAAACATGGTATGAAGATAAGATAGAATTAGATAAGTTTACTGTAAACGTATCATATTTTGCGTTTACTGGCAAAAATTGAGTTTTCAACAAGTTAGTGTTTATTTGAATTAGCGTATTTTTGGATGCTGCCATTCTGATACATATATGAATAGCATATAGCGATGTACTTGATTCAGAAGAAACCGCTTTCTTCCAAAAGCGCTAAATAGAATACACAGCCAATTGTAAAACGTTAACAGTATCAACTTAGTTAGAAAACAATCGTATCGCTCTTAGATATCTAACCCTAAAAAGGTCAACTCCAGGACAAGCCTTAAGTATTTGAACTGAATTGAATCAAAAATTATTCGAAACGTACGTGCACTTAATGAATAAAATAAAATACATTTTAAAGTTAGTTAAAAGAAATCACATCAATTCAATCATATCTGCAAATGACAAATTGACAAAATAATTTTTAATTTTTTTTACATACATGTTTTGTCGCCGTCGATAACCTACACAGCTAATTGTCACCGCTCAAGCTTTGAGGGGGAGCTGCACTAATATGCACTATAATAAACATATTAACATTGTTTCTTACTTAACAGGTGTTTGATGCTGTAAATGGACGGACAGGAACGCTATTATGGAAATTTAAAGATAAACTGGTTAAGAATAGCATTATGAATCTGTACACAGCGCATATAATTGATGATTTAGACAAAGACGGTATTCTCGATGTTTTGGCAATTCACGGAGGAGATCCATTAAGTGAACCAGGTCTGTTAGTTTTTAGATTGATAAGCATGTGTGACACTTACATGGACACCTTTTATCCATTTTATTCATGTGATTAGTATCACATTCCTAATCAAAGTACTGAGAGTACTGAAAGACGGGGTCTTGAAAGTTTGAATTTGTAATTGTCCTGGATTTCCTCAAATAAGTTTCCAAAATTCCAAAGTTTGAATTAGTTGTTATAATCTATGTTAATTCGGCATTTTTGCAATTGTCTGATACTTTGTCTAAATTTTACTCAATCCCGGCCTTCATAATTGTAGAAAATTGACACAATGTAATATATTATGTAAAATAAGACCCCAAGGAAATGTTTTTTATAAATTACTACTAACAGGGAAAATCAAACAACTATATCAAAGTAGATAATTTTAATCATTAGATTTATTCAATTTTGTGATCCAAGGGAAAATCCAAAAGTCGGACGGTCGGACGGTATCCGTATAATCAATGTTGCCCTCAACCCCAGTCAATATTTGTATATTACCTTATTATAATGAATGATTTTAATAGTAATTTTTATATAAATGATTTTAATTTTGCGGATTTGTTTTAATTGAAGTGTTGTTTTATTTTTATTGAGTTGTATTAATTTGCTAGTTCGTGTTTAACCTTTCAACATTTCAATTTATCAACAATCTGTGTATATACTGGGTATGACGTAATTAATTATAAACTGTTACAAGTATAATAGAAAATTGATAGTTTTGTAATGGTCGACAAATTACTGCTTCTTTGTTTGCAAAACCAATGTTGTTCATTGGCAAATCGGTAGGTTACAAATATAGTTTAATCTGAGATTTCAGTTGAACAAGAACCCCCTAAATATCAATGAAAGGACAATAACTCATAAAGATAGGGATAAATAAAAAAAAACACATTTGAATAAAAGTTGTTAGGCGTTAGATAATGAATTTACCTTAAACATGTCATAACAATCAGACAAAGGGTATCCAAGAAATCATCTGCACAAAATTTTCGGTAAATTAACATTAGAGCCTTCTGAATGAAAAAAGAAACCTAAAAAATAATGTCTTCCGAATGTAACAACCCTTGAGTTGGATATTCGACAACCAAATTTGATTTGGAATCCGGACGGAGTCTTTATTTTTTCAAGCATTAATTTAATGAAAGTAATAGGCTGCTGTGACCCTAATTTAAGGAGCCAGTCCTTTTTTTATGTCAACTGAAAGCTATCGTTATTTTAAACAAATTGTTTTCAACATGTGTTAAGAAATTCTAAATTTTTCTGAGATAAAAGTTTTAAAAGTTTCAAAGAGGTACTCAACTGTGGCCACATACTGCAGTAAAATTGACAATTTTCAGCTATTTTTAACAAACATAGTATATTTGATGATGCGCATGTGCCAAACGGTGGGACCGAAGTGAAAAAATTTCATATGCAGAGAAGCAGAATATTTTACCACGAACAACTGTCCAATCAGTGAATAAATACCAACACATATGATTTACTACTTGTTTACGTTTTTACAATAAACACGTGGTTTAGACTAATTTATGACTTGATTTCAAATGACTGCGGGAACGTCAATTTAGAAAAATTTTCATTTTTTTTTTGTGTAAAAAATGCAAAGATTAGGTACTTATAAAGGTTTTTTCATGCTCACAATAACAAACATTGCCGATTTTTCATGTTAAATAGCACGTTGAAATACCTCTCATAAAGTCTTCACAAGTCATTATATTCCAGTATTTGATTTTCGTAAATTTTGTGTTTTTCGCTGTTGTAGTGCTATTTGTTGACTAGAATTTAAAATTGAATTCATTTTGATACATGTTTATTGTTGTATGACATTTATATAACACAAAAGTAATAATCAATACGCATGTACATTGATCATTGTAGTATGTGTCATCTTTATAAATACTCGCTCTAATGGAATGCCATAAGTCCGAGTAGATGCATACACTAACTGTAGGTACTGTCTAAAAGAATACTAGATTAATATCCAGAATACGCAACAAACACGCATCTCGTAACCATTTACATATAGGCTGTAAATGACCACATGAGGTCTTTTGAATGCCTTACAATGTACGAAAATCTCCGAGTCGAATGCTTAGGACTATGAAATCATGTGAAATCTGTCTTCACTAACAAATCAGCGCTGGCAGTAAGGCGTTTGTTAACAAATAGACTTATACAATGCAGTTGATGAACCCAAATTTTTACCATTAGAAAATGAGTGTTTGTATAAATCATTATGTGAGCATGGAAATTGTAGATGATGATGTAAATATTGTTTTAAGTGAACAAAATGCTTGAAAAAAAATAAATGTGCCTTTCCAAAAGCAATCACATTATTAGAAAAAGTAGCATTTTTTAAACGTAGTATTTTTTGTAGTAACCCATGATGTATTTCAACCCAGGAATGTCATTCAGTTGATTGGTCAGTTTGTCGATTTCGTCTGTGCCTCATTAAGTATGTAAATTTATTCCGATGTCACAGAAAATAGTTTCCCCGACCTGTTAAAGCTGACATGAAGTCATTAAAACATTTGGTCGCCATATTAGTTTCGATCGCTCCTCAACTGCCGCTGGGGTATATGTACCGGTCGAGAAAGTTACGGTTGGTTGCTTTTCGATCGAGGCATTCAGGCTGCACGGACGTTTAAATGCATAAACTACACATTGTAGTAAAATGTTTGTAAAAAGAATCAAGGAAACTTGAATCAATAGTAAACAAAATATATTTACTCTTTCAAAGAATTTTCCAGGTATCCGTATAAGTTTGCAAATACAGTGCTGCCTAACTTTGCTTGTACATCGAACACGTGTGTTGTTCATACAGAGTGCGTAACGTCTGCATAGTTTTGAAGACCCCAATGGCACTACACCCAGCACAGTAGCTTAATGATAGTAAATCAAGTATCAACGTAGCATCGTTTCCATCGGTTTCCACATAAACACTCTTATTCTAAAATCTATGCGGTCATTGACATTGCTCGATCTGCCACAGTATTTATTTGCGCATGTGCAATGTTATAACGTACACAGGAAACCGTTCTACAATTATTGGGAACTTTTAAATAAGTGTGTCTGGATTCCAGTCTGTCTGGTTTCTTCGTTCATTGGATATTCCTTACCAGTGCAGCATTTGTCATATTTTTGTTTGTTCAAAACGAGTATTTACGATTCTTTTCGTCCAATGTAATGTGTTCGGATGAATGAAATACCTGAATGCGTTGAAGCATGAATAGCGCTATCGGCCCTATTTAAGGGGTGTGTAGCGATGAGCAGAACAATAGAAATCGACAACTAATACGGCGGTAGTCGGAGATAAAAGGGAAATAATAGGTACATGTATTTATGAATTCATGTCAGCTCTAACTTCATCATTATGAGCACATTTCCTTCTATATTGCTTCAAAATATTTTTTGCTGATATCTTAATGATTAAAACGTTGTATTTCTGGCCCATAGCAGCCTTGATTACGTTAAACATGAGTAAAATATTATATTGTATAGGCAAAGAGCTTTAAGATCTATGTTTTTGCTCCTATAATATAATAACAAAATATACCTCAGTAACGAGTTATTGATGAACATTTTTAGACCCTTTATGTCCCTAATTTAAAGATCCAGGCCAATTTTCGTGATGTCAAATGAAAGCTCTTGTAAAAAATGATAAAGAAACCTCGAAGAATTAGCTCATTTTTTTTAAATCTTAATTTTCAGGTCCAGGCGAGTTTCGGCGCTTTTTAAGGCAGACAAATATGAATACCTAATAATACAAATAAAATCACTTTTAAGAGGAATTCTCATGACAAACCGACTCTTTGCGATATTGCTAAAATGTCAATATCCCAATATGTAAGTGACGGCATTGATAAAAATCCAAATAAGGTTTAGATCATTTCCTATCTACGGAAGCGTATTAGTTCCACTCTATATATATTTTTATTTTTTAAAATTCCAACTTTAAAGTTGGAATTTCCAACTTTAATCTTGGAATTTCCAACTTTAATCTTGGAATTTCCAACTTTAAAGTTGGAAAAATCAACTTTAATCTCGGGATTCAATTCAACATATTTATTAATTGTTCAAGATTATCATGCACATACTACCGTATATGTATGTGTTAATTGAAAATTCTTTGTTGAAAATTGCAGAATAGATTATTGTTTACATATAATTACTTTCCTTAATGTTTTTCAGTACTATGCTTCATTATGCTTAATCCTTTTAATTCTTTTATTTATTGAGGATTTTTAAAAATTTATTTTATATGTATATGATACAATCAAGCAACCTTTTATACACACACACACACACACACACACACACACACACACACACACACACACACACACATATATATATATATATATATATATATATATATATATATATATATATATATATATATATATATATATATATATATATATATATAGATGAAAGTTGGACATTCCAACTTTAAAGTTGGAATTTCCAACTTAAATCTTGGAATTTCCAACTTAAATCTTGGAATTTCCAACTTAAAAGTTGGAAAAATCAACTTTAAAATTGGAAAAATCAACTTTAAAGTTGGATATTCCAGTTGGAAATTCCAAGATTAAAGTTGGAATTTCCAACTTTAAAGTTGGAAAAATCAACTTTAAAGTCGGAAATTCCAAGATTAAAGTTGGAAATTCCAAATTTAAAGTTGGAATTAAAAAAAAAAATACAAAGTGGCACTAATACGCTTCCGTACCTATCTGATCTTAGCGTTTCATTAAAATCGACCGAGCCGTTAACGTGAGCTTGCCTGCACAAAACTCGTAAGAAAAAAATATATTGTGAGAAAAAGAAACAATAAAATAACAGAAAGGTCTTCTGTCGGAAAACAGAATACCAAATTTAAAAAAATTGGGAGAAAGGATCAATGAATAACAATAAGGTTTATATTTGGAACGGAGGACCTTAATAATTGGGAAAACCTAAGAAAAACAGTAAGATATTTCGTTGTAAACGGAAAATCAAATTTGAAAATGGGGGAATGACAAAAAGATCGTCCGTTGACGGTCTTCCGTTTCTTATCAAAAGAAACTTAGAACAAAAAAATAAAGTATTCCGTTTGAAACGGAAGACCTCGATAAAGAAAGGTAAAAATGGGAAGGGGGGGGGGGGGGTCAGTGTTCATCTCTCTGCAATTTTGCAATTAAAATGCTGAATTGACCAGTTTATAATCAAAGTAATGATATCTAAATACCAACATTTTATCAAAGTTAATGCAGTTTGTTAGATATGTCCTTTTTCAACGGAAGACCTTATAGTGATTGTAATGTTTTTTCTTTCTTTCTTCCCCCCCCCCTTTTTTGTCGGCAGAATTTCTCAGAGTTGTCTTTATAAATTTCCTTGAAATTTTTAGGGATGATTGAAAATGATAATATCTCCGGGTATTTTTATAATTTTTTCAAAATTCATTTCCGGTCGTCCGTTTCCTGTCCCGCGTCAAAAAACCTTGTTCCCTCGAGATCTCAGAATCGGCAAATACTTGAACATCTAAACTTGTGGGATGATAGACCTATATCTGTAGATGTGTTTAAACTATTTTGTTTTGTTCGTCGTAACTTCCGGTCGTCACCGGAAGCTCTTAAAAAAATCATGCTTTTACGCATTAAATTTATTTTACGAAGAATTGAAATATAAGTATAAATGCTTACATATGTCATCTTTCCAATGTTAACTAAATATAAAAAATCTACTTCCGGTGAGATATCTCAAATATCTCATGTAGCCTTTTTACAAACAAATATTTGAACCGCGAGATCTCAGAAACTGTAAGTGATCAAGACACGAAACTTACATGGATAATAGACATTTGATAGAAGATGTGTTTAACCGTTTTTATTTTGTCAACCGTCACTTACGGTCCACAAAGAAAGAGTACAAACAAATCAAGTTTTTTTAAAAGTTTAACCAGATTTCTCAGAGATGGCTGGATAGATTTTCTTAAAATCTTTAGTACTAATAGAGAACGATAATATCTCGAGGTCTTTTTTTCAATTTTTCAAAATTCACTTCCTGTCGTCCGTTTCCTGTCCCGCGACAAAAAGCTATGGACAATGAGATCTCAGAAACGATAAAGACTTGAACCTCCAAACTTTGAGGGATAATAGACCTATGGTTGTAGATGTGTTTAAACTATTTTGTTTTGTTCGTCGTAACTTCCGGTCGTCACCGGAAGCACTTCAAAAATTAAGTTTTTACGCATTTTATTTGTTTAACACAAAATTGAAATATAAGAATACACGCTTTCATATGTCATCTCTCCGATGATTAATAAACAAAAAAAATACTTCCGGTGAGATATCTCAAATATCTCAGGTACTCTTTTTAAAACAAATATTATTACAGCGAGATCTCATAAACTTTAAGTGACCAATACATAAAACTTACATGGATGATAGACATGTGATAGAAGACGTGTTTAACCGCTCTCATTTTGTCAACCGTTACTTCCGGTCCACACCGGAAGAGTTCAAACAATTCAAGTTGGTTAAGAGTTTAACTGTTTTTGTTTGACAATGTAAGACAAATTGATAGCCAATAAAGACCTGTTGTGAAATGGTTAAGAAATACTAACTTTCATTTTCATCGAACACTTCCGTTTGTCCGTTTCCTGTCCCGAGACAAAAGACCTAGAGATCTAAAAAACGGTGACGACTTGAACAATCAAAGTTTGTGGGATGAGAGAAGTATGTATGTACATGTTTTTACATCATATTGTATTGTTCGGCGTAACTTCCGGTCGTCACAGGAAGCACTTCAAAAATTTGTTTTTTTAATCATATTTTATTCATTTTACATAAAATGAAAATATCAGTTTATAATCTTACATTTGTCATCTATATAATGTTAAAGAAGCAAATAAATTTTACTTCCGGTGAAATATCTCAAATATATCAGTGTAGCTTTCCTTTTTACAAATTTGATGTCCGCGAGATTTTTGTCATTGTAAGTGATTGAGACACGAAGCTCTCATGATTGATAGAAATTTGATAGGGGATGCGTTTAACGGCTTTAATTTTGTCAACTGTCACTTCTGGTTCTTACCGGAAGGTTCAAACAAATCATGTTTTAAACAAGTTTAACTGACTTTCATGGGTGTTTTATCTAGCCTGATAAACAGTGATGTACGCTAAGCAAATGTACGAGAAATACCAGCTTTTGTTTTTATTAATCACTTCCGTTTGTCTGTTTCCGGTCCCGAGACAAAAATATTGTTTCAAAGAGATCTTAGATTTGGCAGAGACGTGAACAACCAAACTCTGAGGAAGGATTGACTTATGATTGTACAAATGGTTAACATTTTTGTTTAGATCGGCGTTGCTTCCGGTCGCCACAGAAAGTACTTCAAAAATTGATTTCTTTTTCATTCTCGTTGTTTTACATGTAAGTAACGTCTGGATATATCATTCACAATAATTATCATATCCACTTTTTTTCTATATGAGAGAAGCAATGTCTTACGGTTAAATTGATACATGTATATCAAAACGGAAGACCTTTTTGTTGCTTTTGCAACAAGTGTCTAGTTATCTATATTATTATGGTGTATAAATGGAATAATATTTTTTTCCCTTATTGAATGCATACATTTATACATATTTTAGAAATAATGATCATGCGCGCAGTGGACTTAAATCAAGTGCAATGCCTTAAAGACTTACATGCAACATAGATTCTCAACATCTTTAATGTCACTTGTATCAGAGGTTAAGTGTGGGCCCCTTAATTCATTGGATTGAAGAAAAGTAATTTAGGTCGTCCCTCAGGGGCATCGTATTTGCTCTACTCTCTCTGCAATATATATGAATAATTTAATTATGGTTGTAACGTACCATTTGATTGGATAGAAAAATTCAGTTAAATTTGTTTATCCTGGTCTGAACGCCACAAGACACGTCACTATGCGTACTAATCCGCTTGACGTTGCATTTGAATTTTGAACAGATAAATGTCATTGTTAAAAGTAAAACCCACTCAATTTGTACAGTAAATTACAGAAAATTAAATTATAAGGAACGAACTCAATATCTACTCGAGTTATACTCGTATAACGTGGGTTGGAGCAATTGACGCATTTTATATTCTGCTTTGCAGATAACAAAGCGTAAACTGTCCTAACCTAGGTAATACTCGTATAGCTTGGGTAGACGTTGAGTTCATTTCTTGAATATTATACAAGGGAAAAATCTAAAGCAGGACAATGTCAAAAACAACTTACTTGAAAAAAGTTACGCAATTCCTCCTACACAATGTTGCAAAAAAACACGTTCACACTGAAATATTCCTAATAAACTCGGTAAAAAGCTTAAGCATAATTATGCTATGAAAAGCGCTGTATGATGCAGACGTTCAATCCATTTGCCGAGGAAAAGATAACTAAGTACTTTTGCCATTGAATTAAACTCTTGGGATTTTTTTTTAATTTACTCCCAAGAAACATATTAAATAAATTCAATACAGTTTTTAAAATATTCTTTCATTCACGCATGCTCACTCTCTCACACTCAATCTAATTGGTAGAGGCTGCTTAAATTTGAAAAATAACCAAAGAATTAAACCAAAACAAAACCAAAAAAAAAACTGAAGAAAAAGAAAAAAAATAACACAAAAAAACATAAGGTAAATATAAAAGAGGAAGAATATTAGAACGGATGAAAGCACAGGAATTGGTAATTAATAAATAAAATAAAGTGTTAATTAAGACAATAACATGACAATGATTGAATCATAGTGTCAACTATCATAGATAACTAGGGTTGCCAGGTATTGACAAATTTATGCATTTCAAAATTTTTACAAGCTCTATATTTTTCAACCTTGTATTTGTTGAATAAATAAGATAAAAGACCAGAAAGGCATGGCAGTTTGCCTTTTTTTAAACAAGTAAACAAATATTGTTTCGAACATAGAATAATTAAATTAATAACTTTGTTGTTTTTAGACATTGGGAGTTCACCTAACAAAATATTAACTACATTAAAACCAAGTCTTAAGGAAGAAGCATGGTAAATATGCAAGCTTAGGTTGCTCCATATTGTGGATACTTTTTCACAGTTTATGAAGACATGCTGAATTGTCTCAACTTCATGTTTACAAAATGAGCAACAGTCAGAATTCTATTAAGTAATCTAAATTGTAACCATTGTAGCTGAGTGTCTTTGGTTGTTTTAAAGCATACATTAAAAGCATCATTAACACATATTTTGGCTCCATATTGAACTAACTCTGATTTCCACTTGGAATTACATTACATTGTACATTGTTTAATTGTCTATACACTACATTAGTACATTTATTATGCAACAACAAAAATTTATAATATATTGGAATATATGGAGTAATAAACCTTTGGTATGAATTTTTTGTAAGAAAAGATTTAAGATATCTTGATATTGCACTAACTACACTGTTATACTGCATAATACAGACATTCATATTAAATCTATGTTGAAAAATATCATGTGGTAAAAGATTTCCATCCACATCAAGAAAATCACTGATTATTTTGACACCCTTTTCATACCAGCTTTTTATAAATAGTGTTTTCATACCCACTTTAATATTTGTGTTATACCAAACAGGAATACTAGGGAGGTTTTCTTTTCATTAAAAGATTTTATAACACAGAGAAAAGATTTAAAAACATCTTGCCAAAAAACATTATTTTTTGGAATTACACATTCAGATATGAATGCATCACCAAAATCAAGTATTTTGTTAACAATTTGTACACCATTAATAGCTTCAAAAATATTTATCCATGATTATTTACCTTTATTTAACCTTTTCAACCATGAGCATTTCAATGACATAATAAATTTGTTCATTTCTAACATTTTTAACCCTACTTGTTGATAGTCTTGAGTTATAACTGAACGCTTCATTTTGTCACATTTTGCACTCCAAACAAATTCAAAAATGTCTTTATTGAGAGATAAAATTGTCTCCCCTCTGGGTGTCGGCAATGATATAAATAAGTGGTTAATTTTTGGAATGATTAAGGTCTTTACTACAGTCACACGACCAATTGGAGTTAGAATTCTTCTATTCCAGTGTTGTATCAAACTTTTTATTTTAGGAATCTACATAGAGTAGTTTAGGTCAGTAAGAAAGTGAGCGCACAAGATTGTAAGTTTGCAGGAATCCTCGACACGAATTAATTGGGATTTAAATGTCTATAACCTCGAAAGGCTATGTACAGGTTTTAACAAAAATATATTATGTTGAGAGTCGAAGTACAATGTACATGGCTATTCCGGTTATTAAAAAACTCACAAAGCTTTCAAAAAATTGGCAATGAGAGGAAAACCGATAACTAGTTGGAAATGTTAATGCAAACATATTTTAATGAAGTTATATTGTGTATATCCTAAAAAACTAGTAATAAGAAAAGAATTTTTTTTATAGTGTTCATACAGCAGATCTAGAAATCAATAACAACAAATTAAAATATACCGGTATATTGTAATTCAACATCATGTCATAATAACAAAAATTTAAAACAAAAAAGTTTAATTTTTTTTTAAAAAGACCACCAGTTGGATTTGAACCCAAAACACTGAATGTATGTATTCACTAATCCAGGACGAATCTGCAATAAAAATTAGTGTTTATAAACAAAGATATTTCCTTTCATTTAATCTTTTATCAATATGTAATTAATTTGATAGATACGAAACAATGCTAAAGATTTTAGGGGACGATCAATATTTGTTAAGGAAAGGGGTGCAAACACAATCAATGAATTATGAGTATTCTAATTTTTGAATAAAATTTAAAAAAAATACTAATATGTCAACACCTACAAAGTTTTTCATTAACCGTTTTAGAGAAGATAAAGTTATTTAAAATTTAATTACTGTTTTAACACTTTTTGATCATCATTAATTGTTCATTCCAAAATTACTAAATATATTCCTTAACTAAATTTAAAAACTATGAGTCTTTCTCTTGAAAATGAACCGATCTTTATCTAGTAGTCAGTATTAAGTATGTGTAATTGCAGTAGCAGATCGAACAATTCATTGTTCTTAAACCTCCTATCATGATTTTAAAGACCACAGAATAAAAAAACATTGTGACAGCTGACTGCATTATAAAAATATATATCTATTTAGACATTTTAAACTGAATTCTACTTATTTATTTTAAAATAAGATTGCCCATCATTCAAAATGCACCTCTTCCCCCGCTGCAAGTTCAGATCTGCAGATGTATAAAATTTATTTAAATTCTTTGTTTTTGTTATTAATATTTCGCGGAATTTCATAATGTATCGTTACTGAACATATAGAGAGCCCCGAGAGTTTTCGAATAGCGTAAGTACCAATTATCTTTTTTACCGAGTTTATTAGGAATATATCAGTGTGAACGAGTGACACATGTTTTGACAACATATGCAACACATACTGGTTAGGAGAATTTGCGTAAAGTGAATTAATTGTCTTCAGGGAAATAAATTTTCATATGAATTTCATGTTGATTTTTTTTACCTTAACACATATGTTGACACTCATAAAGCATTAGTAAATACACTTTGGAACCGTGCATTTTCTTTTTCTGTTTTTACATACGAGGGCTGTTCGAAAATTAGGGAAAACAGATCAACAGATATATTGTTTTAACCGGTATATAAACAAGTTATGCGTCTGAATACGATGAACCTGGCGCAGACATTTAATTAGAAAAAAGACCAATTATGTACATAGTGTCGGTAGATTAAAAGTTTATGATAAAAATCAAATTATTTATGCGTTTTTGGTTATAATTATGACTAACTAACCAGTTTCATTTATTTTCAAGTTAAAAGACGGAGAAAGTTTAAGTATTTTACCAAACCAAAGCCACCTTACTACGACGGTATTGACGTCGAGGAGGCGCAGCGAATATATTAAAGTTGAACACCACTCGTAAATAGGCACTGTCCGCAATATTTCAGTTTGTGCAGTTTAAAGCTGGCATACTTTCATAAAAGCATTTGGTTGCCATTTTAGTTTTGATCGCTCCTCAACTGTTACTGGGGTATATAAACCGGCCGTGTATGCTTTCCGATCGAGGTACTCAGGTTTCATGGACTTTTAAATGATAGAACTACACAAAGAAATTTAACAGACTTTCTTGGGTATTTCATCTAGCCTGATAAATAGTCATGTTTACTAGGCAAATGTACAAAAAAAACCCAGCTTTTATTTCCATTAATCACTTCTGTTCGTCCGTTTCCGGTCCCGAGACAAAAAACCTAGTTTCAACGAGATATCAGATTTGGGAGAGGGTCGATACTCGTTACCAAATCTGAAATCTCGTTGAAACAAGGTTTTTTGTCTTGTATCATATAAAACAAAATGGACGGAAGACCTACTCGTTGCTCGTAACGAAATCTAGTATTGAAATACAACCACTATTGGAATTCTTTCAGTAGTGGGTGGGGATGTACTGTAAACGTATTACATTTGGCTGTGTATTGTAATTGGCGTTTTTAGCGGAATGCATCTTCCGCTAAATCAAGTACATCGCTAAATGCCAAGAACACATGTAAATGTATAGGAACAATCAAAAATAGGCTAAATCAAATCCACGCTAACTTGCTTAAAATCTACTTTCCGCCAAATATCGTACACGCGAAATATAATACGTTTACAGTATCTTATTATAAGAATTACTTTACAGCCACTATTCAAATACAACTATTAAGATAATTTTTACAATTATAGTTGGGAATGATTTTCATAATAAATATTTCTTGGTAATCACTATTGAAACGCATCTGGAAAGGAAGAAGTTGTATATCATTTTTGAAAACTATTTTTAAACGCAAGAAATAATTTATCTCAAAAATCATAACCTCAAATACACAATTGAGGTATCATAGACTTGAATATGTTACAGTTAAAAAAGCCGAGACTATAAAACTAATGTATGAATGTAAGGATTTTCTTTTGTGTGCAGAAATATAAAACAAAATATCGCAGATTTACATTGGTATAAAATTGTTTTCGTATTTTTAATTCACCTTTCTCTTTCTATACATATATCATGTTTTATGAGAATTGAAAATTATTTGTACAAGGGGGAACACCTTGTAAGTTACCAGAACTTATATTCAAACCTTCTGTATATTAAATATACAATAAAATATGTTCAACCTAATTACATGTAACACAATTACTACATGTATAGAAATAGATATTGTCCTCTACTTTTAATCGGAATTGGGGATATTTAAATAGGTTTGACCACCCGTCTGACCGTCTCTCGTCTATTATTATTCTGTTTTTATGTGACACTTTCGTTTATAACTACAGAAACACATTATTTCAAAAATAGTTGGGGTGTATATCAAATGAAATAGATCCCCGACCACTATTGAAATAATTTATTTCAATAATGGTTGTATTTCACTGGTGTTTGCAAAGTGATTCTTCTTGTGAAATGCATTTCCATTCACTATATTGAAATAATTTATTTCAAAGTGGTTTTATTTCAATAGTTGTTGCAACATGCTTTATCTAAAAGCTATACAGTGTCAGCGGAGGAGAGAGGACCTGGTATACTGTGTTTCCGTAGAAGTGATATACTTAATAAGTATTCTGTCTCTGAGTACGAAGCATACTTATTCGTTCATCATTATAGAATAAATGAAATATTTTCACAGTCATTATATCCGGTTACAATTTTTTTGTTTGTTTGATTACCATGGTAAAACTTGGAAACATGTATTTTTCAACGTGTTTACTTCTGTAGTTTGAACCGGATCATTATTAGCATTATATTTTCTACCCGGGAGATCCCAAATTGATACCTTTGCCACTACCTTCTCAAAATGGTAAAATCTCTGAAATAAACGTTAAAATGCCATTGTTCCAGTTTTACACATTCTTAGAACAACAATTAAGTGGTGTTCATTTCTTTTTTACTTATCGAAGTCTCTTAAGCATAAAGAACATCGGTGACTGTGATTGGCCAACAAAGTTTGATATTTACATTCATTTTATCTTAAGAAACGTTAAGTTTTTATTTTTTTATCCTAGTGAATAGAAATGAAATGTTTTTTTCTTTTGCACAGGCAGCAAACATCGCCTTTCTGGTCGAATCGTATTTTTTAGTGGAAAGTCGGGAAAGGTTCTTAGTTGGTCTGGGGTACCGGATGAAAAAGAATCTTACTATTCACCTCAAGTCTTAACAAAATCAGATGGAACCAAACTTGTATTGTTTGGAACAGGTGGGGAGACTCACGGAGGAGGTCTCTGGCTATTAAGTGTCAACGATCTGTTCTATCATCGACTGGAAAATGTACGTGAAATCCAGTAAAATGCATATAGCATACACACTATCACTTACAGAATTCGATATATATATATATATATATATATATATATATATATATATATATATATATATATATATATATATATATATATATATATAACTTCGACCAATTTCTTAATCATTTTTATCCACATATAAATAATGAATTATGGTGTCTGAAAAAGTGTTAAAGATATATCTAAGTACCATATAATACATCATGTACACAAGTCAATATTCTAATCAAAGTACTGAAGAACTGACGGAAGTTGATTTTGTCGATGTTTATTTATTTCAGAATCAATGATATGTTAATTTGCATGACAAGTACATGTAGTTTCTAATTTGAATTACGCACATTTTTATTATATGAATTTTTGGACTTTTTCGACAAGAATGTCGAGAAACCCCCCATATGAATCATGTAAAATAATATTTAAAGATAAAATTAATTCCATTAAACTATGAATCAGTAATAGAAATATTTCTCGAAAATTGTATGGATGCAAGCAATATTGAACTCTAGTCTCGTTCAACCAAACGCTCGGCTGACACCGTAAATCTCCGACAAGGATTTACGTTGACAGCCGAGCGTCGAGTTGAACGAGACTATATTTAACTCTGGCGTAGGAATACATACGACTACAAAAAATATTTAAACTGTTCATACCATTTAAAAGCTGACTATTTTCAAGGTATTTATAATTATAGATAAGTTTCCTTGAAAAAACAATGCTTTAGCATACATTACATCGAATTTATCAATTATTTTCAAGAACTAAGTCTTGTCAGCAGCAATGGTTTGTGCTGAGGTCCAAACACTGTTTCACTTTCGGTTTGTCTGAGTAACTGCATAGGAGAGTTGATTTAAAATCAACTCCCAAAAAGCAATTTGCAAAATAATAAAAATGAGCAGGCCTGTCATACAATTGTCATCCGACTAACATTATACTAGCACACTAGTATTCCATTTACCTGGAGAAGATTAAATAGTCTTAATGCTCAATGACCATGGATAACCCAGTCATTTGTTTAAATTCGTTTTTGTTCTTGTTGTTGTGATGAGGCAATGAATTTTATGTTAGTCTCTTTGTTAATTTGTAGGCAATTTGCATATTTTCTGATCCAAAGAAAGGCATCATGACACCCCCTGTTTTGGTAGATCTCAATAGTGATGGCGAGGAGGATATCGTGATGTCTTTGTTCAATTCGCATGTCATTGCATTTAATGGGAAAACATATAGTCAACTGTGGAATTTTTCCATCCCTTCATCAGAATCTTACAAGTAAGTAAATGATCATTATTATTGCAATACTGACGAATCATCATTGTTCGTGGGGGACCAATGTTCGTGGCTTTCGTGGGTAATTATCGCCCTTTATATCCCCACAAAGCTATATACAAGCATTTGTTTCATCTTTATTAAAATTATCCCGAACTTTCTTTCAACGAAATCACGTCCCCACGAACCAGGAAAACTGTTGCTACCCCCCGAACATTGACCCTCACGAATTAAAATGATTCTACAGTATTTGAACAACCAAACTGCACTGTATGCACGTTTCATCCTATTTTCAGTACTCCTGCACCAGGGTATTTCAATGATGACAAAATACCTGATTTCTTGATCAAGTTTGCGCATGGACCAGGTTTTCCAATTTATTATTTTTCTGAGGTAATGTACATGTTTATCAAAATCATTTCAAGATTACTTTATTATTGCATATTTTCTCAAGACATAATAATAAAATAATAAAACAAAGCTTACCAATTGTGATATAAACATCCTTGACAAACACTTACATGAACAATAAAAAATATATATATATCCGGATTATAAAAAAGCGTTAATTGCTCCAACCCAGGTTATACGAGTATAATTTGGGTAGTCATTGAGTTCATTTGTTATAATTTAATTTTCTGTAATTTCCTGTACAAATTGAGTCAGTTTTACTTATATATATATTTATTTTATATATATAAAAAATGTTTTTCAATGTATTATAAAGCGGTGTGAGATAGAAATGAAAGCGCTTTCGTTATAAGATTATTGTTAGTGCTAGTAAGGGATGTGCATATCACACTTGTAAGCTTTGTTTTCTTCTTTCAATCAGAATTACGCAAAATTTACATGTTACTTATTTGTAAATTATTATAAAATTATTTATTTAAAAAAAACACTTTCTTCTATTACTCTTACCATTTCGAGCTGCGATCAAATGTTAATTCATCGCATAAAACGTTGATTTAGCAAAAAAATATTATACAAGTAATGAAAATTATTTTATGGGCAGCCAAATAGTTTAATATTCTAGCTATGTAGTTATGCTTTTATGTTTTCTGAATGTTTTTTTCGTCAGATCAAAATGGAGAAATCTTAACAATGATGTTTTGTATTCGAAATTCGTATCATTTATGTTTTGTGTTTTTTTAAACATTTGTTTAGTTAATGTACCATAATGACGATAGAAGGTGCACGCTAAGTCTAATGTTTTGGGAATCAAATTATTGAACCAAGGCATAACATTTATATGAACCATCCATTTTACTTCCGGAAGAAATAATTTTCGGTGAAAACCAGGCACGTATATACTAAAGGGACAGGCAACTTCTATATACGCCATGTTTACTTCTCAAACTAGCATGCGAGCCTTTACAAGTTTTTAAAACTCTGTTCAATTACAGTAAAATATATTATTTTTTATTTGAATAGTTATTTTCCCTTGTTAAGGTACGTCCCTACTCACCAAATTTTTGTTTTTATCATATACTTTTTCAATTGATTTATAAGTATTAATGCATAAAAGACCTGATTAACACAAAAAATACATAGGTTATCTTCCATTTTACCTAGATACGTGTAATGTGCCAGAGACACATGTACCCCCATATTTCAAAAACAAGTCAAGACTATATCTAGTACAAGAATTATTTTGAATAAATGCAAACAAAATTCACATAATAACCAACATATTTTGATTTTACTACAATGTTACATTCATTTTATACAGAATGCATGCTCAAAAAACATTACACTTGCAGAATAAAGAAAAAGATTTCACATTTTTGCAAAAAATTAAAAAAGTAAAATAAATGTTTTTTTTATTCATATTTACTTTTTAAAAAAATGAACCAGTTTAGTTTGATTTTTTTCTTTTACTTAATGTTTTTACTTATTGTTTACAATAAACACAAAAAACACACAGGTCATCTATTGTTTTACTGAGTTATGATGTCAGATACACACCCTACCCCTAAATTGTGAAAGACTCACTATTTTATGGTAATTTTTCTTTTAACAGATTTAAATTCAAATAAATATGACAAAATCAACTGATTGATAAAAATCAAATACAAGATTATTTTAAAATATTCATTTAGACACATATATAACAGTAAACACCAGATATTTACTAAAATATTGCTGATTCAGAAAAAATCAGCATATAGTCAAATGAGTTTCCATATGTTGTTTGAAGGCAAATTTTTTAAAAATCAAATACATGTATCTAGAGTATGTATATTTAAAATAGTAATGGTTTCATAAATCATTGTAAATATTTACGAAAATGGCATATCAGATAGACATACATGTACGTAGTTACATGATAAGAAGTATATATGTCAAACAGGCGAAAAATGTGCAATCTTGGATAAAAATGATATTTTAAAAAATTTCATTCAGTAAACATGAACAAAAGCCACTGGCGAATTCGAACTCATGATCTGTGGTTCACAAGCCTGATACTTTAACCACTGAGCTATGGCGATATACATATGAATTGATTGATACAAACAGTTAAACATAACATTTAAATCGACATTTTGTAACGTAGTGTCTTAAATAGTATAAGTCTAGGTTTTATGAAGTACCTTAAACTGGGTAATTCAGCGGACGATTCAAAATTACACCTAATAGAGGACCTAGCTAATAGTTAACACTATTTGTTGAAATCACTTTCACCGCACACTGCAGCAGCTTAAACAATATCAAATGTTCTCACTGAGTTAAAAGAAAAACTCAGGCTTTTGAAGTTTTCTCAGTAACATATTCATTATACCAAGTGTTCATACCAGATTTCTTCTTTACTGCTAGGATTTTGGCAAAACCAATTTTTGGGAGTTGATTTTAATCAACTCTCCTATGCACTTAGTCGGGCAAAACGAAAGTGAAACAGTGTTTGGAACTAAGCACAAATCAATACCGCTGACAACACTTAGCGCTTGAAAATAATCGATAAATTCGATTCTATGTATTTTGAAGCATTGTTTTTCAAGAAAACTTATTTATTAATACCATGAAAATAATAAGATTTTAAATTGTACAAACAGTTTAGATATTTTTTTAAAGTCGTATGTATTCCTACGCTAGAGTTCAATGTAGTCTCGTTCAACCAGACGCTTGGCTGTCTCCGTTAATATCCGACAAAACAGAGTCTCTCTTGCTTGTCGGTGATAAACGGAGACAGCCGAGCGTTTGGTTGAACGTCTTGTTCAATCTTGCCTGGATCCATACAATTTCTCAGAAATATTTCGATTACTGATACTACTTGCCATGCAAAATCACATATCGTTAATTTTGAATAAATGATAATCGATAAAATCAACTCCCGTCAATACGTACTTCAGTACTTTGATTTTTATGGCCAACACAGTCAGAAAAATCAAGAGGTTTTGTGCAATTAATTCAGGATAGTAGGTTATCTGCTAATGTAACTAACTCTACAGTCTGCCTGCTTTTTTTATATTAGGCCTCTTCATGTGTTTCCCATTTTATCCAATTCACAAGGAATGATTGCATATGAACATGATGATGGTACGACCAATATCAACTTGAGAACTTTTAGCCTACAACAAGACATTAACATGCATGTTTATAAGGATTACAAACAATGACAAAGGACTATATATGATATGGACCTAAAATGGCCCCCTAAAATGAACATCATCATTTTACTGTAATTCTTTGTTTTCTTTGTACAGATATATGTGTGATGTTTTACATAATGTTCATTTTGATTCAACTGCCCACAATTTAGAAATACGACATCGTAAAGACTTTCCCCTCCAATTTTGCATTTTCAGCATAAAACAGTTTGTTTTCAAGCAGTGTTTCTTTTATAAAACATAGAGCTCATGCTTGAACAAACAAAATATTTTAATCAGAGATGTATCTAGCCAAGGCTAATAAGTGACAAAAAAATTTTCTTTGTTCGAGCATGCGCTCTATATTTCCCATTCATAAAAAGATAAGAAAAATGTCAAATTTTGACAAATTTTAATTGAATTATAGAAATAGCGTCACTTCTGACGTCATATACTGCCAGTGAGTAAATATATTTTTCACCTTTTTACTTGATTTATATGCCATAAATCAAGTAAATAGGTGAAAAATATATTTTACATCAACTCTTCTAAAATATAACATAACATTTTATTGTACCAAAAACACTTTAAACATAGTGAATTATGCGGGCCAAATTTAACTCATATCATATATAGTTCTTTGTATAGAGTCAGTTTATTATGTATAAAGATCAGTAAATAAAAAACAATACATGTAAACGAATGATATCAATACAAATATCACTTTTGTTCCAATACATGTACATTGGTCTAATAATGATACGAATGAGACAATTACATTTCTAAAATCTATTTATTGTCGTTATTCATCGTTTGACGTCAACATGTAGTAGTTTTAAGGTTTTTCATATATCATCTAGCAGCTGCTATATTTACTTAAAAAACCGGATGAGATCACACACAAAAATATCATAACGACTTACCGATGACTAGGCCACATGCACTTGCAAAAACATCTTGTATTGACTTTGTATCGTCATAGTGGTTTCCCGTTAATGGCGATCGCCATTTGCTTCATATGATAATGAGCTTAGGACGTTAGTTATAAAAACATTCCCCCTTTTTTTCTCTCGAACCGAGTGTTTTCCATATTATGCGCAGTGTAAAATCAAAACCGATAACGGTAAATTCCGGCTTCCGGTTTAACACGAGTAGGCACCTTTAAAAGGGATAGATTTTTCAAAACTGTTTAATCATATATTGTAAAAAAATAAGATATAAAACAAGTAAGCATCGATAGGTGTCTTTGAATAGTTGTCATTTTTTAACCCTTATAAATAAAAGTTTTTGTGCTCGTTATTCAAAGTCTTTATTTCAAATAAAGTGTTAATAAATGTGAATTTAAAAAAAAAAGGAAAAATTCTGAAAAATTTAAACCTGATCTTTTTGATTCGATTAAGATGTCATTAGACGCAAAATTATAAGAGCATTTATATAATTATGATGTATTGAAATCTGTTTGAAGTCATTATATTAGTTCACATAAGTTGAAAAAAAAATCCAACATTATTGTTATGCTAAATAGACTCATGAATCTACACCAATTATAAGTCGCAAAATCGTGTGAAGTTTCTCTTTCACTACTGTAAGAATTTTAGTAAGGAGTAAAGAGAGAGGTTTGATAGAACATTTACTGGGACCTGCAATATATTTCTGTTTGTAAGGACTTTTGTGAAGCTTTGGAATCTAATTTACATAGAACTTGATATATCTTGAGAAAGAGAAAAGTAAAGAAAAAAAATATAAAAACAATTCTATATGTTTATCTGCGAAAATTGCTTATTTCTGCAAAACAGTGAAAATCCTAACATAAGTACATTCTTTTCATAGTCTCGATTCATATTACCGTAAAATATGCACTGTAATACATGAATTGTGTATTTAAAATTGTTTCTTGCATTTTAAAAGTTTGACTGTTTGACTGATGACATACAATTTCTTTCTTTCCAAATGTGTTGAAATAATGATTACAAAAAATATTTATTAAAAAAATTCAAATCTCAACTACGATTGAAAATTTTTTTTTGATAGTCATTGTACTTCAGACGTGTCTGTAATGTGATTCTTATAATAAAAATATGTCCAAACACTATTGAAATAATAACTTCAATAATGGTTGTATTTCAATAGTGGTTGCAAAGTGATTCTTCAAATGAAATATATGCCCCAAGCACTATTAAAATAATTTACTTCAATAGTGTTTTTAATATCAATTATAGTGGTTGCAAAGTGATTCTTCAAATGAAAAACACTCCCAAACACTATTGAAATAATTTATATCAATAGTGGTTGCAACACCTGTACCATGTACACCATCAGGTGTAATTAGACATCGACTTTGATTTTCGACAACGAAGAATGCAAGGGAAGCAGGGGTTCATTTAAAAAGTCAAAGACTTTTTAAATGAAGTGTAAGAGCTATTGATGAATACCTTTGAAGCCCTCTCGACTTCTTTCTAGGGTCCATTTTTCTGAATTTAAAATTTAAGGACTTTTTTATTTAAACACATTTTGTTTAAAAAGCCTTTAGATAGTTACTCGATTGAGTGTTAAATTTGATCTGGAATTCAAAATTTTTATCATATGGACTCGAACTTTGAAATTGCTTGTACCATACGTGATTTTGAATGACAACAATTGTAAATTGAATTGGAGGTTCTTTTGTAGAAATAGCAGGTAGTGAAAAAAATTCATGCACAGGATCATGTACATGACAAATAAAGTGTCATTCACATCTAACTCTTAATGTTAAATCTGCTTGGTCTGATTTGATATCAAATTATGTGTACACTTTTAAACGATGGTGATGCTAAGTATAAAAAGATACATATGTCGAGGTTGTTATGATTGTATTACGATTTTGACATCAGTCCTTTTTTGTTATGATCTATTTTAACAAATGAAATATACAAGATGACTTTGGTATCAAAAAGGACACGTCGCTATAAATAAAGGTCAGAATGTTATGACAAATCAAAATTAAACCTGTGTACATTTTGTTCTCAAATAATTATGAAGTTTGCATTGTTTACAATCGATGCAAAACATACGGGTTGAATAAACCCAATCATTTGAAGGACGAATCCAACTGTTCCTTTTTCTAAACATGTATAATTTGATTTTCTTTGAATATTTCTAACTGAAATAAATAGGCGAAAGTCTATAACTTTCTACGGCTTGTATGTAAATTATTTGATAATTTCTACACTTGGTACGACGTCAGAACGTTATTTTAAATGAGGCACCAAACATTGAGGGGAAATAGATAAATTTGGCGGATCTAAATGTTATGATATTCTTAAAATAAAATGATGTATTCATGAAAAAGTAGATTTATTTTTCGTGTGTGTGTTTTGTCTTAATCTATGATAACATTTGATAACCAAACCTATCGAAATTCATAGTTTTTTCACCCTCTTGTTGAAAGCAGCGTTAAAGTTTACAGCCGATACGCTGTTGGACTAAAGGCTTGGCTAGCAATATTTACTGCATGCTCCGTGAAAATTATTAATTTAAGTGATTGATTGAGAATTCTTAGATTTCACAAACTGGGGTGATTTGCTAACAGATTCCATGACCTCTACAATTTTGTTTTGTTAAAATTGGCAAAAGTTTTTAAAATTGTTTAAGAATGTACCCCAATCAGGTGTTGTACTATATAGAACATTCATTACACGATCACCGAGCGCTAATTTTGGAAAAGAACAGCCCTGATCAAATAGCAAATACAAAATACAGCATACAGAAATTTTACATAAAATATAAATGCATCAACAGTTTACTATTCGAGTGCACGTGCAAAGCATATGCAATCAATATGAAAATCTCCGCAATCTAATAAGTAGTATTTTCAACAATGAGTCCTCTACTCGTTCTTCTTCCGTCCACATCTAAACAAAACTTTTACTTACCGAATAAAAACAAACTTTTTTAAAAACTCAAATATTCCCATAAACAATTACTGAAAAGAAAATGTAATTTGAATAAATTAAATGTAAAACAAGTTAAGCTTTTTAAAAGGCTAAAAAAGTTAGAAGGCAAAATTTTAATTTTAGGTCAAAAGTGAAAACGCAATCTATTAAAATGCAAGATGAATAATATTCAGAACATTGGTAATATGCGGGTGCACATTTAGTTTGCAGCCATATTTGTATGGTTTTAGGTGATGAAATACGCGTTTTAGTGTGTACACACAATGTTTGACTGCACACCTACATATACTTAATACTAAAGTAGAATTCCATGGTTCAGTCGCAAACCATTGCATGTATATTTCCTCTCCAATTTCATTAAGAGAGTCGGGAAGATATACGCGGATTCCGGACCGTGGTTGCAGACGATATCCATTGACGGTCTTTTAATACATAGATGCACAGTTTGAACTGGAAACTAAGCAGTTTCGATATCTTTTTCGAATTTCTCTAACACAGAACGTCTAATTCCCGCGACTAATCAGTAAAAAACTTGCTCGTCAATAATCGCTCTACCTTCAGAAAATGTTTAACCGATAGCGAACGCTTTATTTTTTACGGCCTGAATATAAACAACAATTGTTTAGACATGCATTATTGTGTATATCCAAAAAATAAACACCGGTTCTTTCAATTCCTTCCGTGTTAAAAGTAACATTGTAACACTTGGTTGCTTTATCTTGAATGCTCTTTAAGTATTTTTCAACTCACTATACTTTCACTAGCCTAATTGATAGAATCTCTCTCTCTCTCTCTCTCTCTCTCTCTCTCTCTCTCTCTCTCTCTCTCTCAGAAACACTTCACTTCTAATATTTTGTTCATTAATGGCAGTTTATTTTACGTATTATCATTTAGTTAGGTGCTAAATCAAAGTTTATATGCATCTAAAACCAATATTATTGAAAATAAATATCATAATGATTTGTACTTAGAATCAATACACATTCACATGCTTGATAACGTAGAAACACAAGAGGCTTGTGTATTAGACTACCGCGGATCGCTTGTCGAATATCGCGGTATCTCCTCGGCCATGTGCGAGAGATGTGTTATTTTAATGTATACTCAACGTGATTGTTTTTAAATGTTTGCAGTTTTTATTTTCCAACAAAAAAACCTAGTTTATGACATAGACATGATTACAAAGAACATCCTTTTCAATGACAGTCATGCTATCTATTGTTTTCGAATTACGAGGCCAAAACAACATTACTTCGAAGATCGGTGTTTAATTCTTTTTTCAATTAATTCTTTAATATATCGTTAAAATCGGAATTCTAAGTGTTTGCAGATTTTATAAATAAACACAGGTATGCAATAGAGCAAGACGCAAACCTTATGTATTCGATAACAGCAGACCACTAACTAGTCCGGCCGCGATCTTCGGATCGGATACATAATAACCGATGCATGTTTAATATTTCGGAAATTACATTCACAATTGATGAAAATGTTATATGGAATGTAATAACACAGTGAGCTAGAGTTTTTAAGTATAAGGGCTGTTCACGATGCACGTGTGTAACCCTGATTTAAAGATAGATTAGCCATATTTGAACGGTGGACTGGGGGGGGGGGGGCATCGCAACCAGTTGTCATATCTATACCACTATATTGAAATAATAGACTCGAATTTTTGGTCTTTAATAATGAGAAATCGGAAGAATACTGTCTTTTGTTTTGTTTATTTTAAACATCATTGGTACTTGAAGACTACCAATTTGTTTTAATATTTTCTCAATTAAGCTTCGCTAATTAATAATCAACGAAAATTCCTCAAGAAATCATGGAAATCACCTGGATTTTTTGGATTTTACAATCTTGCGCTTGCGCAATACATTCACGCTAACGGGATCTTTAGTTTATGTTTCCACAATAAATAAACTCAGAAAATTCAAATGATAAATATACAAATACGGCTTTTTCATTGGACTTTTGCTATATATTCTGTTCATATATATTAATGGTTTCTTATGAGAGAAAGTATAAAATAACAAATATACATTTCAATTAAGTACTTACTTTTGTCTTCATGATGACAAAAAATATTTGATTACATGCAAAAAAGTTACATTTTATTTGTTATGAGAGTGAAGATAACATATGTTTTATCGTAAAATAGAATAATGTTCTACGGACCCAGTTTTACAAAAAAAATACGTGTACGTTGGTGAAAAGGTGTTAAATTCTTCCATTCTATGGATTAAAGTTTTTAGTTGAAAGGTATTTGCAGTCTCAAAACGGTTTGTTGTGATGAATTTGACTGTTATTTTCAAGGCAACTTCATTCACCCCTGCGAATGTGTTCGGAATGTTTTCTTTATCGTTGCTAAGTATGTAATAAATCCATAGGTGCTCGAATGAAAGTTCACGAGACTTCACCGAGATTTGTTCAGTTCCTGTGAAATTTCGAGCGGAAGTATAAGTGTTCGTATAATATTCTCAAAATACGTAGGTACTGGTCGTTTTTCATATCGTATCCTACTTTGGTTTATGTTAATACATGAAATTCTTTTAACATTATGTCTTATTTAACCATGTAGCGGTTTTTTTTTATATTAAACGATAATATTCAGAACAGGGTTATCGTTCGTGTTCAACCTCGTGTTGAGTGGTTAAAAAATCATATCCATGTTTGTTAAAAAATCATATCCATGTTTGATGCTTGTGGAGTGCAATTCCATGTTTTTAAAAGGAATAATAGGTGTCTGTTTTGCATAAAAACTTAGTATATTGAGCCGATTTCAAGGAACATTCTGCGTAAAATAGTATAGTCTGTTTCACTATTGATGCTATTTCTAGGTCAGGCGCGGATCGAAAACTAATCCTCAGGGGGATCTCTACTTAGCATGTAAATTGTTGCAACTGCAGACAAAAACTATTTTTTGTATTTACACATTTATTTCTAGAACACATTTTATCCACCAATTAATAAAGATAAAGTTTAAAATCAATAAACCGCTAGATTTTATATTTGACTACTATAGTACCTAGATTCTTTGAAATAGACTATAAACATGAAGCACGATTTTTACTGCGAAACTGAAAGGGTCAAATAAAACCACGTGGTCTAAAATTTAAATGACAATAACATTCGCAGGGGTGTCATTAATTTTCTCCAAAATCGTTCCGGAGTGATTCTGCAATTTTCTGCTACATTAAGGGTATATACACCCCTGCGAATGTGTTCGGAATGTTTTCTTTATCGTTGCTAAGTATGTAATAAATCCATAGGTGCTCGAATGAAAGTTCACGAGACTTCACCGAGATTTGTTCAGTTCCTGTGAAATTTCGAGCGGAAGTATAAGTGTTCGTATGATATTCTCAAAATACGTAAGTACTGTTCGTTTTTCATATCGTATCCTCCTTTGGCTTATGTTAAAACATGAAATTCTTTTAAACTTATGTCTTATTTAACCATTTAGCGGTTTTTTATATTAAACGATAATATTCAGAACAGGGTTGTCGTTCGTGTTCAACCTCGTGTTGAGTGGTTAAAAATATAGATATTGCGTGGCTTGATAAAATCATATCCATGTTTGTTGCTTGTGGAGTGCAATTCCATGTTTTTAAAAGGAATAATAGGTGTCTGTTTTGCATAAAAACTTAGTATATTAAGCCAATTTCAAGGAACATTCTGCATAAAATAGTATAGTCTGTTTCACTATTGATGCTATTACTAGGTCAGGCGCTGATCGAAAACTTATCCTCAGGGGGATCTCTACTTAGCATGTAAATTGTTGCAACTGCAGACAAAAACTATTTTTTGTATTTACACATTTATTTCTAGAACACATTTTATCCACCAATTAATAAAGATAAAGTTTAAAATCAATAAACCGCTAGATTTTATATTTGACTACTATAGTACCTAGATTCTTTGAAATAGACTATAAACATGAAGCACGATTTTTACTGCGAAACTGAAAGGGTCAAATAAAACCACGTGGTCTAAAATTTAAATGACAATAACATTCGCAGGGGTGTCATTAATTTTCTCCAAAATCGCTCCGGAGTGATTCTGCAATTTTCTGCTACATTAAGGGTATATACACCCCTGCGAATGTGTTCGGAATGTTTTCTTTATCGTTGCTAAGTATGTAATAAATCCATAGGTGCTCGAATGAAAGTTCACGAGACTTCACCGAGATTTGTTCAGTTCCTGTGAAATTTCGAGCGGAAGTATAAGTGTTCGTATAATATTCTCAAAATACGTAAGTACTGTTCGTTTTTCATATCGTATCCTACTTTGGCTTATGTTAAAACATGAAATTCTTTTAAACTTATGTCTTATTTAACCATTTAGCGGTTTTTTATATTAAACGATAATATTCAGAACAGGGTTATCGTTCGTGTTCAACCACGTGTTGAGTGGTTAAAAATATAAATATTGCGTGGCTTGATAAAATCATATCCATGTTTGTTGCTTGTGGAGTGCAATTCCATGTTTTTAAAAGGAATAATAGGTGTCTGTTTTGCATAAAAACTTAGTATATTAAGCCAATTTCAAGGAACATTCTGCATAAAATAGTATAGTCTGTTTCACTATTGATGCTATTACTAGGTCAGGCGCTGATCGAAAACTTATCCTCAGGGGGATCTCTACTTAGCATGTAAATTGTTGCAACTGCAGACAAAAACTATTTTTTGTATTTTCACATTTATTTCTAGAACACATTTTATTCACCAATTAATGAAGATAAAGTTTAAAATCAATAAACCGCTAGATTTTATATTTGACTACTATAGTACCTAGATTCTTTGAAATAGACTATAAACACGAGGCACGATTTTTACTGCGAAACTGAAAGGGTCAAATAAAACCACGTGGTCTAAAATTTAAATGACAATAACATTCTCAGGGGTGATACTGTAAATTCCTAATTAAAAGCGAGGAATTAATATCCGCGTAAAATCGCGAAAAGCCCGTCTCGCGAATTTTAAAATCTCGCTTTTAATTTTTCAGACATATGTAAACTACATGAAACTATGATGAAATTTCAGCATTCGCGATTTTATGTTCTCGCGATTTGATGGAAAACCGTTGAATCGCGGAATTAAGTACTCGCGTAAAATAAGGAATATACAGCATATATGGGAGGCATTCTAACTGTGGTGAGGGCCTTTCCCGAGACACAGTTAGATTATTCAAACTAAGGAAAGTGTAGTGAAATTAATATCATTATTGTAGGCTTATAGCTTTGTTATGTAAATGTCAATAATAAGGTGTGTCGATGTACCTATTTCGTAAATGTCCGATATGCAATGTCAACCCGTGCACGCACGGGTCAAAGTCTAGTATTGTCTATAACGGTACAATGTAAGTATAGTAATAGGTGTTGGGTTATCATCATTGCCGAAGAATCATCAGTTTGAATTAGAACAAATACATATTCATATAGCTGGAATGTTTACTGGAGGAACTGAATCGCCGAAGCGGGGTGTGACCCAAGTTTCGCTCTATTTGGCGATTTCATTCATTTTGAAAAGGGTACATAAATCGAGTGCCTAACTAATGTAATTACTAATCAAACAATTACTAGTCAAGTGTTCGTGTGTTAATTCTCTTCGAAAACATTCGATCCAAAGAGTAATATATGTAGTTGTTACAAAACAAATGTCAAACAATTCATGTGACCCCTCCCTATGGATTTATGCCAATGGATGAGTTCATTTAAACCATTGGATCAAGATCTCAGTCGTTGCGTGAATGGTAAAGCAGGACTTCGCCCTAGAATATCTTATTCATAGTTTTTGCGCACCGACTCCAAAACAAACCGTGTGTACACATCACAGGTAGGCAGCATCGGGGATGGGGAGGGGGATATGGGGGTTGCTTTCCCCCACTTGTTTGCAGCAAGCACTTTTCTTAACTTTACATATATAATAAATGGAAATATCATGGATTTGCCGCCCCCCCCCCCCCTCAAATTTGGTCGGAGCATGTAATAGAACTCCAAAAAAGGAATTCTTATTACATTGAATTAAAATTATAATTGTTTTTTTTAGTGATTTTGATTATTCATTCTTTTTTAATTGCTTGTCAAGATGATGTGGATGAAGCTGCCCCCACACGTTTTCAAAAAAAAACCAATGCGTGTTTGAAGATCTTTATTTCCTATGGCTGGAACTTTTAAAAAATGCCTTTCAGTTGATTTTGCATCTTAAAACTCATTTATTTTCCGCTTTCAAGCTTACATGCAATTATTATATGATTGTGTACATTCCTAAAACAATTGGATTTATTGAAATAATTTAATTTTTACGTGATATACTGTACATGTACATGCACTAGATCAAAGAAAATTTCTTCTTTAATCTGCACGTTCTGTTTAATTATGAATTTATTATCAGGAGCGAAAATTAAAATTTATTTCTTATAATAGCCTAATTGATACATGCGTGCTTCCATTGAATAATTTTGTTTAGTCAGGGAAGCTTTTTGGAAAATTATTACTTGTAAGATCTGATGAACAATTTTCCAACATCAACCATATGATTATCGTAATCTTAACCGCTTTTGAGAAATAAGTGGAACTTTCAAGAGTTCTAGGCACCTTAAATTTGAGGACCCAGTCCCTTCTCTTGATGTCAAACAAAAAAGCTTATAAATATTAATCTTTTTTCTACCTGTCTTAACAAAATAATTTCAAGAAAAGAGATAAACTAAGAGAACCATGCGAAATTACAACGCTTTTTAAAACTCATTTTTCGAGCCTTACCAACCTTTGGCACTTTTTTGAATTATGAATGCCTTAATACATACAATGTATCTACAATGTGTGTCTATCATTCCTGAAATTTTGAACTCAAATCTTTAATAGTTTATGAGAACACTCATGTAAATCGTTAAATTGTGAATATATAAAACCCAACAGTGACGTCATCTTTTAAAAAAAACAATAATGTTCATATCAATATCAATCAGATCTGAAAGTTCATGTAAATCGGCCGAGTAGTTTTTTAAAATCGCGTACACAAAATTTGTAAGAAAAAAAAAGATAGGGGAAAAGAAACACAACGAAAACAATAATGTTTTTGTTGAAAGCGTGTCACAGATATAAAAAAAGGGTGCTAATGTTGTAATTTTTGATTGATTAAAGCGGAAATTAGCAAAATCCACCATTTTGAAGAAAAAATTATGCATCAAAAGAAAATTTTAACAAAAGAAAAAAACGTTCTGCACTCGGTGATAGAACGGGGTCGCCTGGACTTGTTCCTCACCCTAACCACTGCGCCACTGGAACTCTCACTTCAGTACTTTTAACTCCAAAATCTCGAGAATGCGTGGATCGATTAAACAACAAATGACATATTCTGCAATTATAAAAGAGTCTCTATCAACTTCTTAAAATACTTGAAAAATAGTTCTTTTTGTGATTTCGTCATTTCCCGTTATATGTCGACGAGAGAAGAGACGTATCTGTTAACAATCAATTTGTGGCATGAGAGTGTGTTTGTGTGCGTTTCCTACTTATATGAAAAACTATGTACGGCTATTTCTTTACAGGTTCGGTGTTTATAAATTCAAAATCAGCTGAATAGAGTGAAAGTACAAGTGATTTCAAAGTCAGATTTCTTGGATACGGGGAAATATAACCCATTTCTATTCTTGTTTCCAACGGGGGTCATTTTTCTTTATACTTAACATGAGGAAAATACACTTGGGCCCATTTTCTCTTTACCTGAAGAATAAGTGCCATTTTCATAAAAATGAGCACACTCTACGTGAAGAAAAAGTGACCCCTGTAAAATAATGACCCCCTTATAAGATTTTATTTTTTAGTATCATTGGTATTTGTGAAAATATCTCTTTACAATATTGTATTTTAATATTGCAATAAACTTCTGTAACAATTTTTTAAAATTCATAATCATAAAGTTAAAGCGAGAAAAGGGTGTGTTTCCTTTTTGCACACATTTGATAATTGGGTATAGAACAATATGTGTGATTTGTGTTGTGAAAGCAATTATAGTCTGCTTTCAATCAAAAATTTAACCTGGATTTTTACCTGCGTTTTATCAGCGGTATAACGATGAAACAAGAAGAATATAGATATTTTGTTGTGTTTTAGGTCTAATAACTAATAACTATCACCATTTTTGTTCATTTGATACAATAAAGATAATGATATTTTAATCCTAAATTTCCGCTCACTGACTTTTACATTTTTGTTCATTAACCTTGAATACAAAACTAGATGAATTGAGGAAAAATTGCTGGTTCCAAGCCAACTGGAAGCTGATTCAATGGGGAACTGCATGTCTCAACTTAGTTTCAAAATATGTGAAACGCTTGTTTATAATTGGTTGTTTGGTATCAACAGAAAGAATATTATGAGAGGAAACAGGTCACTTTTTGGTTTTTCAAAATAATAGCCAAATACATGAAGCACAAATATTCCGACAAAAATAATTATTTCGATATTGATTCGATAGACCTTAAACTGAAGAAGGTTGAAAATGCATGAATTAGGTCAGCATTTTATAGGTTTTTAAAAAAAAATTCTGTACAATTTTGAATCATATAAAACTGCCCATTTATTATCGTATCATCATACAGTTTGTCTATTTGCTTCGACTATTTAAGACACTGCATAAATAAAAATATTTAGCAGTTAGCAGCATTTTCACTAAACACATTTCCTCCATTTATTTCAGCAAAAGCAATAATTAAATATTATTATACACTGTATAATATTTTCTCTTCAAACTTGTAGAATGTACACGTACTTCCTATAGGCAGTAAGTTAAACAAAAGCACTACATATACAACATGTTTGCAATAATCTTTCTTGTTTAAAGAAATTAATGAAATTGTGCATGAGCAAATTAATGTTTGGAATTAAATTCAAGAACACGGATGGCAATTATTATATAAATGTGCTTTTATGCAAGTTATACCGTTACATAAAAGAAATATAAGTATCAATTGCGAGTGGAATCTATATATAAATGTTCACTTTGCATATTAGTGATAAACTTTGCCTTATTATCTTTTAACTTTGAAATGTTTGGAACTCTTCTGTATACAGAGGTGTTTTTGTTCAAATCTCATAGCATACCATAGTCGAGCATACCATATCATTAGGCTTTGTATTATAATTTCTCAAAGCATAAAAATCTCATAGCATTGCTTTAAAATCTCATAGCATATCTTTAAAATCGCAAGCCATACCACAGCATAAAATTGTCAAAGACAATTGTTCATCAACACAATGACACAATCTTCTCTGAGAGAGAATGTTAATTATTCATAGGGTACGAATGTGTTTTCTTTTTTTCTTTTAATGACAAAATGTTTTTGCAACAACTGCACGGATTTCTGATCGCACTCGTGTAGACCTTGGCTATTTCTTGAGGATGCAATTGTGAAGTGCCGGTAAAATATAGTTCAGGAAGCTGTGCATAAATTTTGTAAATCAAAAATCGTTTTTAAATAATAAAGCTATTGAAATTTCTATGGCGTATTTTATTCATGGTAAAGTAACAAGTACAGTTCAGCAGATTTCTATGTTTGTGCAGCGTCATTTTTCCTGCCATATGCCGTTGAGAGAAGAGATCTAACTGTTAACAATCATTTGTGTCAATATAAGCTAATGTATTTTCTACGGATAAGGAATATTATATACAGCGATTTCTTAACAAGAGTTGGGTGTTTTTAAGTTTAAATACAGCTGAGCAGAGTGAAAATTTAAGTAATTTCAAAGTCAGATATTTATTTTTGTTTATGGCAGGGGTCACTTTTCTACGGGGATTATTTCTCTTTATGTTTAACATGAAAAAAAATGATCCCTACATGTAGGTCTTTTTTCTAAATAAAGCCCAATTATTTTACAGCTCGGGGTTATTATTTTACATCGAAAAATGACCCCGGTCATTATCTACGGGGGTCATTATTCTTCTTGACAACGGCAAAGCAGCTCGGCGAGTTCTAATTCGGTCGTACAATTTTCTATCTTTAATCGTTTTTGAGAAAAAGGGAGGACATAATCACTTTTTACAAAAAGAAAAACAAATATAACGGCCGACCGGAAGTGACGTTATCAACAAAATTGTACGTGATAAAATACCTTGATATTTTGTATCTTTCGTGAAAATTTCATAAAAATTCGTTATAGCATATTTGAGATATTTGAGTTTTAAGAAAAATGTTTAAAAACAAAATAGAATGATAACTAGAGCAAAGCTCGTTGCAAAGCACCGAGTGGGCTCCGTTAATGTCAAAAGTAAAGCTAGATGTTACTCTAAGAAGCAGAGTTCTTAAACCTATAAACATGAGTAACTAAAACAAAAAGAAAAAAAATCGAATTATTCTTGATACGATTTAACAAATTCTAAATGATTCTTAATACGAATGAACAAAAACGTTATCAATTTCAAGAACAACTTAGCAAACACAAATCCGAATGTGTTTAAGAACGATTTACAAATATCGAATTATTTTAGGTACGAATTTATTTAACTTTTAATATAACATTATTTTCTTAACCAAGAACGTGGGGTCAAACTTTTCGGAAAAATCAATTTCTAAACCCGAATATCTCTTGAATGCATCTTCCGATTTTGAAAAGGATTTTAGTTTTAAGTTAAGGCTAATAAGCTCTTATTTTTTCTCTTTGCTTTACAATTAATAACAAATTATCGCTCAAAAAATGTTAAAGGAAGACTTTGTAGCCCTCGTGGCCCCTAATTTAAAGGATCTGGCCCTTTTTCCTATTATAAAACAGAGGGTTTAACAAATATAAACAAATTTAGTTCATCAAGTGTTCACAAATTGTTGGCCCTTTCAAAGATATCTGAACAAATGTGTTTTAGGGGCCGACCCTTTAACATCAACAAATTTGTTTTAGGTATCATATTGTTGAGCAACTTTTCTTCTACAATGCTTTTCAAAATATTTCTCGTTTTCTAGATATAAATCATCAGAGTTTTGGACTTCTGGCCCCTTAAAACCCCCAATTACGTAACATATGATTTAGGTATGGTACTATATAGAAAAACAGCTGTACAATGAACATTTTTGCTTTTATAATTATTAACAATTTTTTTTCAGTAAAGAGTTATTTAAATAAGACTAAAGAGCCCTCTTGGTCCCTAATTTTTTGATTTCTTGATATCAAACAAAGGGTCCTGCAAATATAAACATTTTTTGTTCAACAAGTGTTCACAAATTATTGACTGTTCTAAAGACATCTGAACAAATGTATTTTAGGGCCCGACCCTTTAAAACACTTACCGGGGCCAACAATTTTTGTAGGTGTTAAATTGTTGAGAAAGTTATTTTGAGCAACTTTTCTTCTACGATGCTTTTCAAAATATTGTCCGTTTCTCTTGATATTAATGATAAAAATTTTGGACTTCTGGCCCCTTAAAACCCCTAATTACGTAACATTTGACTAAGGTACGGTACAATGAACATTTTTGTTTCTATTATTACTAACAAATTATTTTTCAATAAAGAGTTATTCAAAATTTTTTTTAGAGCCCTTTTGGTCCCTAATTTGAAAGGCCAGCGCTTTTTTCTTGATATAAAACAAAGGGTCTTGCAAATATAAACTTTTTTGTTCAACAAGTGTTCACAAATTGTTGACTGTTCTACAGACATCTGAACAAATGTATTTTAGGGGCCGACCCTTTAAACACTTACTGTACCAGGGCCACCAACAAATTTTTTTAGGTATGAAATTGTTGAGAACGTTATTTTGAGCAACTTTTCTTCTACAATGCTTTTTAAATATATTTCTCGTTTTCTAGATGTTAATGATCAAAATTTTGGACTTCTGGCCATTCAAAACCCCTAATTACGTAACATTTGACTAAGGTATGGTTCTGTTTAGATAAACAGCTGTACAATGAACATTTTTGCTTCTATTATTAATAACAAATTATTTTTCAGTGAAGAGTTATTAAAAAGATTTTAGAGCCATTTTGGTTCCTAATTTGAGGGGCCAGCCCTTTTTTCTTGATAACAAAGAAAGGGTCTTGCAAATATAAACATTTTTATTCAACAAGTGTTCACAAATTGTTGACCGTTCTAAAGATATCTGAACAAATGTATTTTAGGGGCCGACCCTTTAACTCTTTACCGGGGCCACCAACAAATTTTCTAGGTATGAAATTGTTGAGAACGTAATTCTAAGCATTGTTTGTTCTACAATGCTTTTCAAAATATTTCCCGTTTTCTAGATATTAATGATCAAAATTTTTGACGTCTGGCCCCTTAAAACCTCTAATTACGTAACATTTGACATAGGTATGGTACTGTATAAATAAACAGCTGTAAAATGAACATTTTTGCATCTATTATTACTAGCAAATTATTTTTCAGTTAAGAGTTATTAAAAAAAGATTTTAGAGCCCTTTTGGTCTCTCATTTGAGGGGCCAGCCCATTTTTCTTGATATTAAATATAAGGTTTTGTAAATATAAACACATTTTTAAAAACAAGTGTTCACAAATTGTTGACCGTTCTAAAGATATATGAACAAATGTGTTTTAGGAACCGACCCTTTAACTCCATACTAGTGCCAACAATACAAGTTTTTTAAGTACCATATGGTTTGAGAACGTTATTCTAAGCATTGTTTGTTATACAATGCTTTTAAAAATATTTCTCGTTTTTTCTAGATATAAATGATTAAAGTTTTGGACTTCTGGCCCCTTGAAACCCCTAATTACGTACAGTACCAATCAGACCCAAACTAACACCAGAATAAACGCCAACTAAACCCTGGGTTTACTTTTGGGGTTTACTTTGGGTTTACTCTGGGTTTACTTTTTGAAAATTTGGGTCCATTCAGGGTTTACTTTGGGTTTACTTGGAAATTGCTTTTTTGGTCAACAGTACGCACTTAAGTGTAAAACAGACCCGTAATTTATCTTACAATCATACTGCTTGTAATTCCTCCCCTTTGTGTATTCCGAATAGACAGTTAGCATCTGTTTTCAGGGATGTACTTCCGATCGGAGTTTACTCTCTGTGTCCACTCTTGGTTTACTTTGGGTTTACTCTGGGTCCACTCTAGTAAGCCCGAAGTAAACCCAGATTAAACCCAGAAAGTAAACCCAGGGTTTACTTTCTGTTAAGTTGGGTCTGATGAGTGCTGTAACATATGATTTAGGTATGGTACTGTATAGATAAATAGCAGTACAGTGAACATTTTTGCTTCTATAATTGATAACAATTTACTGTTTAGATAAAATTTATCACAAAAAGTCTTTAGTGCCCTCTCGGAAAGACATTAGTAAAAGTTCCAAGCCTTTATTTCTTATGGTTTCAGGGGAGTAGCGATAACAAACATTTCAGACACAAAAAGCAATAACTTAGTAAGTTTTCAGGGTTATCAGGCACAGTGTTATTTTGTACAATAAGTCTAAATGGTCAATAACATCAAAAAAATTGTTTAAATATGTCTATCAATGAAAAGCTGTCCCGAGAAGAAAAAAAAAGAAAAATTAAATAATAAGAAAATAAAAGACTTAAAAAAAGGTTTTTCGCCTAAAAGGTGGAAAGACCAAATACAAATAAGAAACAGAAACAGTACGAAAACTATAAGGTTTTTCATTGGATAAAGGAAGACTTGAAGAAAAGAGGGGTCTTTCGCTGAAAACGGAGGACCCTGATAAAAATAAAAACCAATTCGCTCCACTTAGCAATTCATGAAAATCTTACTCGGAATGTGTGTGGGGAGAGGAGAGGGAGGGCAGGTGTGTCAATCTTTAATAAATGGGTGAAAATATTAACATTCACTATATTTTAGTTTTTTATGTTGTTGAAAAAATCGATATGTTTATAATTGGAAATGGGTCGCGCGAAGAAAAATAAGTTGTTTTTTTTAAATAGGGTGACCCCTAACCCCATGCTTCATGCTGGATTTAGAACTTTGTTAAATAAAAAAGATACTGATTGAAGCAGGTATATATAGTTTATTAAGAGTTGTGTGATTACCTTGGTTCTAGATATATCATGTTTTCCAGTAGATTCGATCTAGCGCACGCCCTCTATCGTCAATTAGCTCACACATGCTGAATTACGATTCATGAATGACCCAAGTACAAATGTAAACTTGCATCGAACTTATTAAAAATCAACTACATAACAAAATTCAAAGGATCTAATAAACGACGATATACATGTACATAATGGTTACATACAGATTTCGAAGACATAGTTTACATAGTAACAAAAATTACATTTGAAGATAACGCTGATAGAATATCGGCTTTCCGTAGTATTTGACAGAGTAAATCGTAAATTGAGTCGCTGTGAAATCGGATGACATTTGTTTAAAATAATTTTAACAAATTATTTCAGTACCAGGTATAAATCTCTAATAGTAAAAGGTCATAGAACTTATCATTCCGTTTTCTTAAATCTGCAAATTTTCTATTATATAAAATGTTAATGAACTTTTTTTTATCACGAAAGACAGCAATCTTAGATGGAAGAAATGGCAAAAGCTTACTAGGATCGCCTATCCTGGATACAATGGGAGCCCAAGCCTCACCTTTGACTATAAGCATTGAAGGTTACGGAAACGATGTATTTCTCTTCTGGGTATCTGATTGCGAAAACCATGAAGGACAAGAGGGAAAATATAAATTTGTGAAAGGTATCATTAGCATTACTTTTTAAAAAAACCATATGAGTACGAATGTGGTTATTCTGACCTGATTCGCACGCACGCACGCACGCACGCACGCACGCACGCATGCACGCACGCACCGTGTTTAAGATCTTAAATTAATGTGTTAAACATAAGAAACTGTTTGATTATCATTAAAATGAATCAGAAGATAGACTTATCAGCTTGAAAAAGATTTTTAACTGGTATATTGAACCTTTGTAAACAAAAACAGGAAACGAGACTTGTTTACATGACAAAGAATTGTGAGCCCTGTATCTTGCTTATCACTTAACCACTGACTCTCAAATTTCATTTGATTATTAGAAATGCATTCCTAAAGCATTGTAAATAATAAAAAAAGAAAAATAGAATTTGACCAAAATTGTGATTATGCCCCTTTAATTTTGATATCAAGTTATCAATTTTTACAAGCTCATTTAGTACACTTTATCATCATTAAACATCTTTCTGTTTTTTGTAATTATATCTATTCAAAAAAATGGACATTAATTCACCCATCAAATAAGACACAGTTTTAATTTTATAGATTAAACAGAAAACACATAATTGACTGTATAGATATGTGTTTTACTTAGATTACAAATTGGTATAGGCTTTAACTACAATTAACACAATGTTTGACTAGGAACACTGTGGTACATTATTGTTGTTATAGTGGTACTACCTTAGAGTGGGTTCCCCTTTTCATACATTTGATGATTAGGTACAAAACAAAAGGTGTGAATTGTGTTTTGATAGCATTATTTTCAAGTCTGCCTTACCTCATTAATTCAAATGCATTTCAAATAAGAGTTTAGTTCAATGTATTCTAGAGGTGCACTTTATTTAGATTAATGATCTTAAAAAGTCTTAGTGCTTTAAATGTTTTTTTTAAAATTCATTCTGATAATTCAGTTTTGTTGTTATATTCAGCTAAAGAAATACACCAAGCACTAGCTACTTGCACTTATGAATTGTTATTCACAATGTTTGAATTAAAAATGGAAACAAGTTTATCTTAGCTGACTTAAAACACATCTACATTATATCATCTTATTTACAAAACATGTACTTGCACTCATTCCTTACTAAAACCATATCTAAAATTGAACCTTATTCACCTAATATATCTAATGAACTGTGATTTAAACCATTTTCATTTTACTATTGCAATTATGAAAGTAATAAGAAATTAATCAGGATTACAGGCCCTTTTAAACGAATAATCGATTAAATTACAATTACTTACAATCATAAAAAACGGATGATTACTGATTACTCATGATTACTCAACAACCTGTAATCGATTACAGCTACTTACGATTACTGATTACACCATCTAGAGCTGATGTTAGAAATGAGAAGATTAACCCTTAAACTAATATTAACTATATATTGGCATCAATGCAATTTATGATAATTAAGGGTGCAAATATTGACCCAAAAAGATTGATGGGGTTTCTATATGTTTGTTTAACTATTCAGCTTTTTGACATGAAAAAATGACTTTATTATCTAAATTATGGGCCTTTTTAGGCACACCAAGGTTATAACAATTTTAAAAAAAATAATGTTTATTTCTTTGTTATACATGTACTGTCGTTAACGAGGAATAAGGATGTAAATATTATTCCTAAAATATCTATGAGGTTTCTTTCGTGTTTAACTATACTGTTTTTTTAACCTTAAAATGAAAATTATGGGTTTTCTCATTTGGGTATACATTTTTTATAAAAGAAGATTCCCTTTAACTTATGTTGACTTTATTATTGTTATAATACAATTGAAGAGAAATGAGGATGCAAACATTGGTCCTCACAGATTTAGGGGTTTCCTAAGTGTTTATCTATACTGATTTTGTATCATTAAAATAAATATCATGGGTTTCCGCACGAGGGTCAAACTTCATAATTATAGAATTTTTCCTTGAATCAATAGTGATATTTTATTTGCAATAATGTAAGATGGAATAAATTAGAGTTCAAATATTAGTAAAAAAAGATTTAAGGTTTATTTGAGTGATTTACTTTACTGACTTTTTAACGTTATAATGAAAATTATGGGTTTCCTCAATCGGGGGAAAATGTTTAATTATAGAAGATTTCCTTTGACTAATGTTGATTATATCATTGGTATACTGTCATCAAGGAGAAGTAAGGATGCAAATATTGATCCTAAAAGATCTATACTGATTATATCATTGTAATACTGTCATTAGGAGGAATACGGTTGCACATATTGATCTTAACAGATTTAGGAGTTTCCTATGTGTTTAAGTATATTGATTTTGTAACATTAGAATAAATATGATTGGTGTACTCAGGGGGGTCAAACTTTATAATTATAAGATTTTTTCTTGAAATAATGTTGACTCTTTCTGGTTCCTAAGTGTTTAAATATGCTGATTTTGTAACATTAAAATAAATATTATGGGTTTCCTCACGGGGTCAAACTTCATAACTAAAGCATTTAAAAAAATTAATGTTAACATTTTCTTTGCAATAATGTAAGATAGAATAAATAAGAGTGCAAATATTAATAAAAAAAATATAAGGTTGGTTTGAGCGATTTGCTATACTGAATTTTTTATTTGAAAATGAAAATTATGGGTTTCCTCATTGTGGTTTATTTTTTTTTCATTAAAGATTTTCTGTAACTAATGCTGATTATATCGCTGTAATGCTGTCATTAAGGGTGAATAAGATGCAAATATTGATCCTAAAAGATTTAAGATTTTCGTAATATTTAACTATTCTGATTTTGTAACATTTAAATAAATATTATTGGTCTACTCAGAGGGGTCAAACTTCATAGTTTAAAAAAAAAAATTATGTTGACATTTTTTTGCAATAATGCAAGAAAGAATAAATTAAAGTGCATATATTAATCAAAAAAGATTTAAGGTTTATTTGAGTGATTTACTATACTGACTTTTTAAGTAAAAAAAAAGATTTATTTTAACCAATGCTGATTATATCATATATCATTATATCATCAAACGTGTCATAAAGGAGAAATAATGATGCAAATATTGATCCTTAAAGATTTAGGGGTTTCCTAAGTGTTTAATTATACTGATTTTGTAACATTAAATTTTATCAAAATAAAAATTATAGGTTTTTTCAAGGGGTTTTAAACTTCGGAATTATAGGATTTTTCCTTCAGCTAATGTTGATATTTTCTTTGTTTTTATGTAATGACGAATAAAAGGTGTAAATATCTTTCAAAAACTGCCATGAGGTTTACTAAGTGATTAACTATACTGTTTTTTTCTAACGTTAAATTGAAAATTATGGATTTTCTCATAAGGATGCAATTTCTTGATAAAAGGATTAAAGAATTTTTTTTCGAAAAGGTAATTTCTATAAAAACAGATTTCTGATTTTTTTCAAGAAACTCTACAATCAAATCCGCCAAAAAAAATTATTACTCAAATTTGGATGAAATGAAAGTGCATACTGTGCAAGGTGTAAATTTGAAAAAAAAGCAGCAAATTGTTTATGTCTTAATGATGAATTGTTCTTTGTAAAGCCCTGAAGAGATTTAAATTGAAAGATTTTCCAGTTAAAGCCTCCCTTTAGAAATTTTAACCCCTTTGAGTATGCCCATATTTTTTTGCTCTCGATTAATAGAGCACACATGGTCTAGATTTGTATTGCTTTAAGTTAATAATGTAAACTTATACTAATATATTCTTTTAATACCTGTATTCAAAGAATACATCAAAGAAAGTTTACAATTAAAACTCATAAAATTTTTAGAAACCCTGAAGCCGACACAAGTTTTTTTTAAAGGGGGATGGTCACGATTTTGGTCAAAAATTATTTTTCCGATTTTAATATTTACAATGCTTCAGAAAGGCATTTTTAATAGGCAATCGAAACTTGAGTGTCATTTGTTAAGTTATGAGCGAGTTACAAAGCTTGAAATTCTTCGCTTTGTAAACAAAGCGTTTGTTTACATTTTGAACGTTGAAGTAAAAATGTCAGTTTTAAACCTAAAACGAATCGGTTAAACAATGGAAATTTTTATCTATGCTTAAAATAAATAAAAAGATAGACAAATAAGCTTGAAAAAGATTTTTACTTGTATATTTAACCTATGTAAACAAAAACAGGGCACGAGCCTTGTTTACATGACAACGAATTGTGAGCCTTATATCTTGCTTATAACTCTATAATGACTTTAAAATTGTAGATTCTGAATTATTTAAACTATGACTCCCGGAGTAACTTGGGGTCCCAAGAGGAGTTCAATGTTCAAGAATAGAAATATATCGGGAAAATGTATCTTACAACCTCATTAGATCTTTATTGAAAAGAAGGTTGCAATAACATTCTTTTCACTTTTTTATCGTTTCTTTCCTATTTTTTTTTTATCTTATGCATGTTGAAACCTAGGATAATAAGATTGGTCAGTTGATGCACATTAGAAAATATGTCTCAAAAGTAGGTTTAAATAATCTTCTTTTTAAATATTTTTACATATTGAATATATAAAATGTCAAATCTTGGAATATTTATGTTGTTTTGTAAGTTATAGTATTTAAGAAGAGTTTCATAATTTAAAACTCAGAAAGAGTTACTTGAATTATTGTTCAGGTGAGTGGTATTGATCACTTTAGAATTTTATTATTCTGCTTCGGGTTCATTGACCACTGATCTGTCTATATTACACAATTTGTACTTTTGATAAGGGCAATACTACAGTACATGGGCTATAGACCTGATGATAATATATCTACCATGAAGTTCGAAGTTTTTATACTCTCATCAGGTTTATTAAACCATGTATTGACCGATATCTAAAGGCTAAAATACTTTTATTAAAATAAATTAAAAACTACATTAGCTCATAATGTACATGACTAGACGTAGATTTCGCTATTGTGAAGTCAAAATGTCGCACATGCTATTACCTGTATTTAGTCATGAAATTCTATTTTTAGTATAGTAAAGTAAATAACAGAATTTATAGTATGAATACATGTACGTGACAGCAATCGACTAATCAAATGCTCGGGAAAAATACGATATTGTAATAAACTGTTTTAAACAATATATTTGATATTTTTAAATGAACTTTTTCAATTATTTTAGGCTTGTTCAATGTGTATGTCAATTTTCACTGTAATCGTCAGTAAGAAAGAAGAATATTTGAGCGTGATTGGGTGTCGCTATGATTTTTGAACAGCCCTCGTAAAAAAGGGTTTCCTGTCATAGTATGTACTTTCATTGAATTGTTATACATGTACATGGACTGTAATAATGAGCTAAAATGAATATTTAAATAATATTTCAGGAACTAACATACATGAGCAAAGCAGATCCGATTTCTGTCGTCTGCGATTTAAATCTAGAGGGTATTCAAAACTTTTGGCTAAAAATCAACACATGGCGTCAACAGGAATTGACATTTATTATTCTGGTAAGTTATACATTTTTAGACGGGGTCACGTGACCCCATCTATTGGTTTACTGACAGCCGAATTCTCAAACCGGAAGGCACGCGTAGAACACATGAGTCTACGCGTAAGAAAATAGTGCAGAAAGTTTTCATGCATTTCAGTAAATATGTATCATAAAAACACGCATTAAATCTTTTTAGGTCCTCTGTGTATAAACAAAGTTCTATTTAGAAAATACACACATAGTTTTATTGATCAAAATATTCTTGTTCGGGTTCAAATGTGGAATGAGCTACGTAAGTGAATGCACAGCGCCGTTGACGATTCAGTTGGTGTACGAGCTCGTTAATCAATAGAAGAGGTTGATGGTGGAATCGAAATTAAAGTTCCCAAACGCAATGTGCCATTTTTGAAAAGTTGTGAATTTTATTTTGACAATCTTTCACCTGAATACTACCAAACTTCGATTCATGCGCAAGCCGAAGTTAAAATCGGGACGGGTTATACACAGATGTTTTACAAATTCAATAGGTGTTTCATTGGCTTCCAGTCTACTTGCGGTATGACTGCTGTTCGTCTCTAAAGGAATTTTGTACAAAGAAAATAAAAACAAGTCTGAATTTGCCTTCTCCTTCGTTGGCTCTTTAGTTGATTAGACTGAATTTAAATTTTAAACAATGCATTGTAAGCATAATCTATAATAGATTATACATTTTGGAAGACTTATACATCATATAATATATACAATATTATCGATTGAAGAACCAAGTTAAATGTTAATGTTCATGTTTTCCGGCTTAGTTGGAATCAGGCTTGGGGTGAATTACATTGTAAAATAATGCATTACATTACCATTACTTCATGAATTAGGGCATTAAATTACCATTACCATTACTAAATTTTCTTGAAATAATGCATTACATTACCATTACATGAGTAAAGTAATGCATTACCATTACTTTGTGAAAAGTCAATAAGTTTTAAAAAAGTAATTTAGAATCTAAATAAAGAGTTTTGTAAATATTTCATAAATAAAACATGCTTAAAATATTTACAGGTTCATGTTCACTATCAGGTTCAAATTTAATGACTTATTCGAAATTGCTGTTGCACTTGTAGTTCTCAAAGTAAGGTTGGTCCCGTAACATTTACACGCTAATGGCGGGGTTGACAATCTCAGTTATTTATGTCTTTGATTTTCGGAGTATGATTTTTAATGAAATTTTATTAAAGACCACACATTTGGTTTTCTGGCCTAATGAAATCCCCTATTTACGTATCATAAAAGAAAATATGGCACTGTATAGGTAAAAAACTGAAAGATGAACATTTTTTGTTCATAAACTTCATAACAAATTATTGGTTAATAATATATTATAATTTTTATCATGAAAAGAGTTTAACTCCGTCTGAGCCTCTATAATCAATATTATACAATGTATGACTTTTTGCCAAAATTTATAGGAACAATTTTCGAGCTTTGCCGAGTTTCAATGGCTTTTTTAAAACTTTAAATCCAGATAATCTTCTACAAACATTAATCTACAATCAATGTAATATGAATGTAAAAAGTTTGAATTGAAAACATGTACCTTTTTTGATTTAGCAAGTACAAGACAAGCATTGTTGGGTATAACTGAATTAAATTTACAACATATTTTGTACCTCCATTTACGGGATGCTACAATTTATACAAACAGGTTCTTATATGTTCTCTTACGAAACTGATGTGTAATTCTTATAGTTAACAATCCTTAGAAAAACAAGTAAAAGAAATTATTGACATTTAGTGCCTCTCCCTTTTTCTTGATATTTAAATTAAACCCTTAAACCTTAACGATTTCAATAACGACTTACAAAAAGTCCAAATATGTTCAAGAACGACTTTACAAATATTGAATTATTTTTAGTACAAGTTAACTTTGAACTTTTAAACTGGTTTCTTGATCCGTAACGGGGAATATAAATTTCCGAAAAAATCAATTTTTTAATTACAATATCTCTGTTATTCATTGTTTGATTTTTAAACAGACTCCTTGCAAGGGCCAACAACAAAAACTTTTTTCGTAGCATATTGTTAATTATCATTATATTGAACAACTTTTGTTTACAATGGTTTTTAAAATAAATCTCTTTTTCTTGATATCTATAATTAAAGTTTTGGACTTCTGGTCCCTTGAAACACCTAATTACGTAATATATGATTTAAGGACGGTACTGTTAAGTTAAAGAGTTGTACAATTACATGTAACATTTTTGCTTCTATAACTAATAAAAAAAATATTGCTTAGTATAGAGTGGAAATTAAGAGACTTCAAAGCCCTCTTGGCCCCAAATTTGAAGGGCCAGTCCCTTTTTCTTAATATCAAATAAAAGAACGTGTAATCTTAAACAACTTTTGCATTATATTTCTTAACAAAACAATTACATTCAACACTATTACACAAAAATTTCATGAAAAAATTGGTACCAATTTTTGAACTCATGCGAGGTTCGGCGCCCTGCGCATTTTTAAAAATTATTCACTAAATAGGATCATCTACAGACATTCATCTACTAAAACTGAAAGTTTTATGTTTTTATCTGAATAAGTTTTCGAGGAGTTAAGTGGATAGAATGGTCCTTAAAAATTTACTACCTTAATCCTCAATCCTTAAACCGGAAGAGACGTCAGCAGCTCAAAATGTTTTAACATCAAGATCTTGTAATGTTCTACCAGTCCTTGAAATGTCATGCAAATTGGTCACGAGTAATAACGTCCGTAAAGAACAAAGTCAGAAAAAAATAACTAGACACGACCTTGTTGCGAGCGACGAGGAGGTCATGCGTTCGATTTAAGAAGTTGATATAGATACTGTGGAATCATTATATTTTGTGGTGGCTCAATTTTTGTGGAATTTATGGGTACCTCTCATCCACGAAATAATATCCTCCACAAATTGATAAATTTGGGTATTTAAGTTATATTTCCTTTTGTAGATAAATACGAATACCCAAAATTACGTCTCCATGAACCTGTAAAATTTAAGACATTCACGAAAATTGACCCCCACGAAATTCAATGATTCCACAGTATATAATCTAAAATATGACCTATAACATGTATCTCCTTATTGGGGCCCTAAAAACCCTAATTACGTAACACATGAGAAAGTCGATATAGTGTATGGATACATAACAGAACGCAAGATAAACATTTCTGATTCTATAACCTTTTGCAAATTATCCCTCAGTAAAGAGCTATAACTGAAAAACCTTAGACCCGTCAAGGTCCCTAATTTTGGGAGCCAGTCCCTTTTCTTGGTATTGAATAAAAGTCACTTAAAACTACACACATATTTTTAAACAAGTGTTTACAAATTTGTTATCGTTCTAGAGATATCTGAGAAAAAAGGTTTTAGGGGCCGACCCTTTATCTCAATATTGGCGCCGTATTACGAAATTTTGTTCGTAAAGTATTGTTAAGTACATCATTTTGAGCATCTTTTCTTCTTTACTGCTTTTTAAAATAGTTTTTCTTTTTGAGATATCGATGATTTTCTGACCCCTAAAATCCCTTATTACGGAACACATGAGAAATTCATTATATTGTATGGATATATAACAGTAAGTTAAACATTTCTGTTTCTTTAACTTATTAAAATTATCCGTAAAAAAAGAGCTATAACTAAAAGATTTAGACCCGTCTGGGTCCCTAATTTAAGAAGCCAATCCCTTTTCTTGGTATTAAATGAAAGGTCACTTAAAAGTACACACATTTTATTCAACAAGTGTTTACAAATTCGTTATCTTTCTTGAAAAATCTGAGAAAGAAGGTTGTAGGGTCTGACCTCTTATCTCCTTATCGGGGCCGTTTTTTTGAGTTTTGAGGGTTACATATTGTTTAGTACATGATTTTGAGCATTTTTTCTTCCATATCGCTTTTTAAAACTGTTTTCGTTTTTGAGATATACAATGTACATGATCAACGTTTTAGACTTTTGACTCCTTAAATCCCTAATTACGTGACACATGAACAAATTATTAAAGTGTGTGGATACATAACTGTAAAATAAACATTTTTGCTTCTATAACCTATTTCAAAATATCCCTCAGAAAAGAGCTATAGATAAATTACTTTACAACCCTTCGGGTCCCTTCTTTGAGGGGCCGGTCTCTTTTTATATCAAGCGAAAGCTGTTGTAAATGTAAACTTTTTTAGCACTGCATGTCTAAGCAAAATATATTTCAGAAAAGATATAAACAAAGAAAAGCAGAAAAATTACGACAAATTTGTAAAGAAAAAAGAAAAATAACTAGACTAAAGTTTGTTGCAAAGCAACTAGAGGGTCTTCCGTTAATGTCAAAAGTAAAGCTAGAAGTTCCTCTAAGAAACAGATTTCTTAAACAAATAAACATAAGAAACTAAAACAAAAAGAAAAAAAAATCGATTTATTCTTGGTACTACTTAACAAATTCGGATTGATTTTAACTACGAATTACAAACACCTTATCAATTTTCAAAACGACTAAGCAAATGCTAATCCGAATGTGTTTAAGAACGATTTAAGAATTATTGAATTATTGGAGGTTCTAGTTTACTTAACATTGAACATAACACTATTAACTTAACCAAGAATGTGGTATCAAATTTTCCGACAAAATCCATTTTAAAAACCCTTTATATCTGTAATGCATCGTCCATCTTAAAACGGATTTCACTTTTAAATGAAGGTTAATACGCTTTTATTTTTGCATGTATGATTAATAACAAATTGCCGCTAAAAAATTATAGAGCCCTCCCAGTCCCTAATTTGAGGAGTCAGCCCTTTTTTATATCAAAAGAAAGGTCCTGTAAAAATAAACATATTTTGTTCAACAGGTGTTCACGAGTTGTTAACTGTTCTAGAGATATCCGAACAACTGTGTTCTAGGGGTTGACCCTTAAACGTCTTACCTGGGCCAACAACACATATTTTTTAGGTTGTTAAGAAAATTGTTATTCTTCCCAAACGAAGTTTGAGGAGTATATAGGAATCACCTTGTCCGTCCGTCCGTCTGTCTGACTGTCTGTGCAAAATTTGTGTCTGGTCCATATCTTTCTTATGGAGACACATTGGAAGTTTTTACATCACAAAAAGATTGCTTATGACCTAAGGGTGTATCATGACCTTGACCCAAGGTCATTTGGGCAAGGTGAAGGGCAGAAAAGTGCAAAATTCATGTCCAGTCAATATCTTTTTTATGGACAAATGTTGGAAATTCACATCAAGATTGCATATAACCCTAGGGTGTGTCATGACCTTGACCCAAGGTCAATGGAGGAAGTTCAAGGTCTTTGTTTAAAAAATGCTTAATTCCTGTCTGTGTCATGTCTTGTATTATTGGAAATAATTAGAAGCTAAAATATTACACAAAGCTTGCTTGTCTCAGGCCACATAAAATTATTTTTTAGATTCTCATCCCCGTCTCTCTGAAAATGGCCTGCCCCAATGTTTTTTTTTGACAAAAAATGTATGAAAAAAAAATCGGGCTCGGTTTACCAATAGTTCCAAATGGTTTTATTAAATGGCTGCTTGACATGTGGATTTTCGTTTTTGTTAACATACATGTAAGGATGCAAATTTCTTCATGTATTAACAGTTAACTTGAACTAAAATGGAATTTAAGAATAGAAATTGGTTTGTGTACTCATATTAACATTAAGAGTTTTAAAAAAAATAGAGCAGTTGTTAATTATAGAAAATAGTTTTCTAGATATTAATGATCAGAGTTTTGGACCCTTAAGGGCCCGAATTACGTAACATATGACCGAATTATTGTACTGCATAGAGAACATTTTAGCTTTTATAATTAATTACAAATAATTTTTCAGCATAGAATTGTTATAAAAGACTTAAGAGCCCTTTTGGCCCCTAATTTGAGGAACCAGTCCCTTTTTCTTGATATCCAATGTTCAGAAATTGTGTACTGATCTAAAGATATCTGAACAAATGTGATTTAAGGGCCGACCCTTAAACTCCTTACCGGGGCCACCAACAAGATTTTTAAGGTAGCATATTGTTGAAAACATTACTCTAAGCATTTATTGTTCTACAGTGATTTTCAACATATTTCCCCTTTTCGAGATATTAATAATATATAGAAGCAAAAATGTCCATTGTACAGCTGTTTATCTATACAGTACCATACATAATAATCGAGCTTGCCTCCGCAAGAAAGGTATACGGTAGTCAAAATTTCATGGGTAAGTCCTTGAGCTGAATGATCCCTCAACATGTTGTCTAATATGCAATGTATTACCCCGATCATACGCTCCCAAACACCACCCATATGTGACGCATGGGGTGGGTTGAACGTTGACTATTCCCCTAGAGTATAGATAGTCATTGACTGGAGAATCCTTCACATTGATTGCGTTGATTTGTAGAGAGTCAACAGCACCAACAAGGTTGGTTCCTCTATCAGAACGATACTCCTTTGCTTGTCCTCGTATAGCAGTGAAACGTTTCAAGGCGTTGATAAATGAGGATGCAGACATTTCTTCAACAACCTCAATATGGACTGCACGAGTCACAAGGCACGTAAATACGGCTGTCCAACGTTTACTTTTCGCATCACTTCCCAAAGATATATACACCAACTGAAGTGAACGGTGGCTGGCCTGGTACTATGCGGTCTGTTGGTAAGTTAGACATCTTTTGGTACGCAAGTTATCCACGCTGTCGTCGACAAGTAACGCACTTGTGAATCATTGATGAAATGAGGCGCTTGCAGCCTGTCACCCAGAATCCACTGGACCTAACTTTTACCTCTGTGAAAAGGCGACCTTGATGTTGAACAAGTTAATGGCATTTCCTGATCAAGAGAGTTAAGATATGGTGTTTTCCTGGAAGAAGTTTGGGGTTTTTTTTCCAGAAGGAATCATCATTAAAGCGTTTCAGGCGTCCACAAATCTGAATTATTCCTTTGTCATCAAGGTAAGGATTCAATGCAAGAATACTGCTATTTCTTGGTAGTGGCTCTTCAGAACGTAAACAGACAATCTTTCCTCCATCTACTTCCTGTTGTACAGTCTTAATAATGAAGTTTTCTGCACTCTGGAAGGAATCCAATGATTCAGGTAAGATCTTTGATCCGTCTCCCTTCCTGTATATTATTAAGCGTTGGAGTAGCGCAACGCACTCAACCAATCGATCCCAGCTTGAAAACTTTTCAAACCTAAGAGTCCCTAGCAGTGGTCTACATTCTGTCTTCAAAAATACAGGTCTGAGCTCTTTGTCTTCATTGGGTTCTTGTAGAGGAAATCCTTCAGCTATGTTTTCTTCATCTTTATGCTGTTCCCTTCAACCAGCCACAATCTCCAATGTCTTTTGGAAATACTCCTCTGGTACAACTGTACCTTCATCAGCAGGGTTGAGGTGGGTTGGCCCAAATTTCCATCGGTCTGGATGCTGAAGCTTTCAATCCACTCAACTCTGTTTGCAACATATACAAAAAATCGTTCCTTGTCATTGTGAATGTATCCGAGAACGACACGGCTGTCGGTAAAGTATTTCACTGAGACGAAAGACATATCCATATTTTCTACAACTATCTGGGTTACCTCGATGGCTAAGACAGCGGCGCGAAGTTCTAAACGAGGAATTGTGTGACTAGAAACAGGAGCGACCTTAGATTTCCATAGTAGGAAACCAGTTGACGTTGAGCCATCTGGGAAGAATGCCTTCAGGTAAGAAACAGGAGCTATGGCTTTCTCTGATGCATTGGAATAAATCCAAAGTTCGTTTCTTACAGACTTGCTGAGATCTGAGTCACTCGTGGTGTGTGGATATCTTCTAGGGCCTTCAACGTTGAAGTCCATTCGTTGAACCCAGCTCGTCCGGATATGCTCAGGTAAGGGCTCATACTAGTTTGAGGTATCTGATACAACAGTCTCGTAGAATGAGTTTCCCACATATTACAACAGGAGAAAGGAACCCTAAGGGGTCAAAAAGGCTATTTACAGTTGAAAGTACGCTTATGCGTGTAAGGAGCTTAGGGTTCGTTGAGATGTCAAACTCAAACATACCGATAGACAGGTTCCATCTTAGGCCTAGACTTCGCTGCACAAAGCTGATCCTTGTCAAAGTTCAGATCGTGGATATCCTGAGCCAAGTCATTGACTCATCGCATCTTGTGTCCTGCGCATCAGATCTAAGGCCTCTTTATTAGTTGGGCTTGACGTCAACCAATCATCAACTTAAAAATTCCTCCTTATAAACTCTCCGACATCTGATCCATGGCTTTCTTCCGACATACATGTATCTGCAATCTTCTCCAGGCACAATGGTGCTATAGCGGGGGAGGGATTATTCCCAAATACATGCAACTTCTACATTCTGTACTCTGTCAGTCTATTTCCAATCTTATTGTCCTTGTACCATAGGAATCTGAGAAAATCCCTGTGCTCTTTCTTTACCGTGAAGCAGTGAAACATGTGCTGCACATCAGGTACGACCGCAACCATCTCCTTTCTAAATCGAAGCAGCACTCCCAATAGACTGTAAGTGAGGTTAGGACCTGACAGCAGTTGGTTGTTCAGAGAGGTCCCTTGGAATGTTGCAGAAGAGTCAAATAACCCCGGATTTGGTTAGGTTTTTGAGGGTGATAAACTCCAAAAAGGGGTAGAAACCATTGCTCTTGTGTTGACTGTTTCGTGGGCGCTTTTTCAGCATTATCGTTGTCAAAAAGCTTTGTCATGAACGTTGCAAAATGGTATCTCTTTTTAGAGAGATGCTGCTGGCAATGTCACGCATGTGATCGTGTTGTAGCGCAACATCGGGTGTGGGTTTCTCCAGGTATTTGTTCTGTATATCATCACAGTCTAAGATGCATGGATATTGTAATCTGGTTTCTCCGTCTGCAGATACAATAAACAATCCCGAAGCGGTCCTGCCGAAAGTTGTAACTTGTCCTGAACATGAAGTCATCTGATACTGTATAGTCTCTGTGTGAATGTTCAGTGAATCGAACAATTCCTTCTTTGCTAGAGTCTTGTTACTTTGGGCATCAAGCATAGCATAGAGAAAAATGGACTTTCCTTGTTAGGTGACTATAGCATGGACAATACTAGCACAGGATTTTTCTTAAAAGTCTTCGTCTACTTCTGCGCACTTGCTGTTAATTGTAGTTACATGCTGTTCCTTGGGAGCTTCCTCCCCGCCATGAACTGGTGTGGGTGTTCTATCAGTAGATGCTGGCAATGTATCCACATGAAGCGAAGTAGTATGATATCCGTTTCCGCAATCTCACACTTAATATCTTTCTTACAGTCTGCTTTTCTCTGTGTCCCGGAGCAACATCGGAAACAGAGTCCATGTTCTCGTAGTATCTTCCTTCGCTCTTCAATAGGGTTCAACTTGAACACTCTACAGTCACTAACACTGTGCTTGACGCCCGGTCCTCTGTGAATCACACATATCGGTAATTCAGGTTTACACTCTTTGAAGCTCCCTGTATCCATTTGCTGTAGTTTTCTTGGTATTCACCTTTCCCTTGAATGTGTTTAATGGTTGTTTCTCAATGATGTGGGTCACGTCAACGTAATACATGAAACTAGGGTCGTTCTTCACCCTACTCATCCCCTTACCAAAGTCCACAAAAATGTTGAATGGAGGGAAAACAGCATTGTTGCCGTTTTGTATTTTAATGTTCGGCCCGTCCACATTTATTGAAGAGAATTTGGCAGCTTTGTGACGATTATATTTATACCGACTGAGGAGTCCAGGTAAGACAGCATGCAAGAACACTTTGGGTCCTCCTTCAGAAATTGTAACTCCATCAGGATATCTGATAAGTCATAGAGTCTCTGATAGTCCCTATTCCCTAACTTGGGAAAGGACTAAGTGCGGTATGGTCAAATATCTGCCCCCGATTTCAACCGATTTCTAAATATTATCGTATAAAAATGAAATCTTCACAAATCATTGTATAGAGGAAACTTATAACTTTAATCTTGATTTTAGTCACCATTGCTCATTCGCTGTTTATCTATGACGTCACTTAAATGTCCTAATTCCCGCAAATTTGAAAAAAAGGAAAATATTCTTATTTTTTCCTCCATATTTTGCATTTGGAAGTATAGAGCGCAGGTCTGCTCAAGTGCGATTTTAACATATGTTTTTCGTCAGATAGTTATACACATTGTATTAAAAAATGGTACTTGAGCAAGCCTGCGCTCGATGTTTCCCAGTCGAAAAACCATAGGAAAATACCCATATTTTGCAACAAAACATCAATTTATCAAAATAATGCAATTTTCATGACGTCATTTCTACACTATGACGTCACTGTGGTGATAACCCTTTACACCTTTATTTCCAAGATGATTTTAACTATCTTTCACCTTATTTTGAAAGCTCTTTCTAAAACTTTGATTTCGGGGGCAAAAAATGCATAAAACCGCACATAGTCCTTTAGCAAGTTTCCCTCTGATGGATGCTTCGACTAATTCAGGGGCTCCGTATCGCTCGTCTAAGCGCTCCCAAATTCGTTTCAGTCCTTGGGGTATGTTGAGGATATTTGACGTCCTAATGCTTAGAGCATGTTTCCTCGGCTATGGTCCAAGGTATTTAATCAAAAAGTCCATTCGTCCAGAGTTCACAATTTGCAGTTCGGTTACAACACACTGAAAACTGTATTTCCAAGCACAGTAAGATTCAGGTTTGTCATTGAAATTTACCAGATCTGAAAACAGTAAGTCTTTTCTCAGTAGAAACCAGGTAACATCATCCATCGACGTGTGTTGACCAGCTGTGTGAGATGAAGTCGGTTGTGATGGAAGCATGTAGGATTTTGATTCAAGTTTTGTTTGATGTAGATGCCGCATGATAAACGACACTACCACTAGATGTTGTCCGCTGAGGTCTTTTCTCGTGGGTCTCAAGTCCAACATGATCCATGAGCACTGGAGAGGCTCCTCTCAAAGTTGACTTCAATATGTGACACTCAGCTTCTGGATCTGCGGCTTCTTTTTTCAGGTTGAGGATTTCAAGTTCTGCTTCAATCCCAGCCTGTCGTTTGCGAAGTTCTAATTCCTTCACTGCATACTGAATTCTTGTTTTGGCTGCCTCTGCTTCAGCTCTCCTCCTAATGAGACCAGTAGTTATTGAAGAGAGGTCATTGATGGAAGGAGAATTGCTGTCAGTAGATTCCTCTAAGATGGACTCCTCCTCATCTGTGCATTGAGGTTTGCTCTTTCCAGACTGTGACTCACTGACATCTCCATGCTTTGTTCCATCACCATTCTGTAGCAAAGATTCTATTCCAGTGTTTTCTCCTTCTTGGCTCATAGTCTTTTTACTGTTAAGCTACAAATAAAAGTCGGTTTTCAGGAAACAGTTTCTTCGGCAGACAGATAACCGCGATGCGGTAAAAAGCTGTAACCTACAAAATATAAACATAAATGACATGTATTGCTTTTCATAGAAAAAAACAAATCATCAAATCTTACACATAGAATTGAGTAATACACCATAAATCAATAGTTAATATAGACTGCATAGAAATTCAATAATTGACTAGAAAATGCCCATTGAAAAAATTGTATAATTAACATTTTGTCTTTTGATCTGTTTAGTGAAAGGGAAAGGGGTTATGAATTGTTCATATAAATTTGCATTATTTTATAAATGCTTTACATTAATACTAGTAACTTATCTGAAATTCATCCAACATACTGACAAAAATACACTTCAAAAGATGCTGTCATTTCTCTGCAACCTCAAGCGGATGATAATTAAAATGAAGTTCATTAGTCATTTATGGCAAAAACTTATTTCAATTATTTCTAAAATCTGTGGAATATGGTAAAGAGTCTATTTTTATTTTACAAATTAACAATTAAATTGAAATTATTTTAAACTCATAACATATGTTGACGGAACAACACTTAAATTTACAAGTGTATGTCATTCCTCTGCAATTTTAAAGAAACATCAAAGAACCACAACTCCCTGTAAATTCAATAAAATAGTGAAATTTTTTATCCGTTTACGAAGCATTATAAATGCTTTACATTAAATATTTAAGGCATTGATCAGACAACCCCTCTTTTTATAAAACTTGATATAACAAGTTGCTGTCCTTTAAAAAAAGACTACAATACGTGGACCATATGCATGTGTTTTCAACGAAAACGTGAAAGCCTAAAGATTATCTGAGATTCCAGCTCCCTTCTTTTATCAAATACATTTGTACGTTACATTACGTACATGTATATGTACTTTTTATTTTAGAATTTAAAGGGTCCATACTTCTTAAATAATTATGATCAATATTAATGAAGATTGTATATATAGTATCAGGCATTCGGTGAATTCTACTATTTGCGCACACATTATGCTTTACACTACTTTGTTAACTATGCAGTGACAGCTTTGTGTAAATTAATTTCATATTTTGATGCATTTTTCTTGAGATTTTAACTTTTATACAGTGACATAATCATTCAATCATCTATTATATACAGTCACCTATATAATGATTCAATCATACTTAAATGCTTAAGAATTTTTAATCGGGACATACTCTAGCCTTGCCTTCTATAAAAGTAAGGTTAAGCTACATGTGTATTCGGAAAACAACAAAACATTGCAAATTATGCTACTTGATGCCTTTTGTAGTTTAGGCATAACATTAACTTATTTTATAATACTGACAGAAAAAAATAAATGATTACTGACGTCGTCTCTTAAAACCTTAATGTGCATGTTTATCTCTCCAACACTTGCATGCAAGTGTCGGTTCTCGTATTGAATGTTGATGATGCAATAATTCTCAAAACCAAATATATGGGCTGAATCTTAAGCTTTTTTGTTGTTTTATATAACATTAAAACTAGCATTGCATCTTGTTTAATTGTTCTCAACAAAACGGTCTCATTTTTTAATGCGCCTCGGGAAATAGGCCTGCACTTGGGGAACTTGAATCTTGCGAACTCCCTGATTGGTATGTTTTAATTTTATCTAATGCATTTCACTGCAGGAAAGAGAAAGCATTTGGAACACCAAGGTTGGATAAACACCACAAAGGAATCCATAGATTACATTAAAAGTCATCCAGATATTTACTACAACTTCCTTCAACATCAAAAGGTGATAGGAAATGCAGAAAAGAACAAAAACATATCAAAAATTAACAAGGTAATGTTTGTTTTCAAGGTAATATGCATTCATAAACACTTTCACTATCATGACACTTGTAACACATTAAATACTATTTAAAAAGTGTAGAAATCGGACACAATATTGCAAATTCTATCTGGTTTAACTGAGACATATCTTATCACATCAATCGAGAGGATTGGACATTAGTTACTTAGCTAAGATAGCCCCCTTCTTGTTACAAGCATATACTGGATAGACTGTCATACAAATCCAAGATATTAAATTTTTATAGGAAAGGTCAATAATATTGCATAAAGGAAAATTGACAGTAAAGGTATTCAAACTGTTTACGTCCAACTCTCCCAAACTATTGTAAGAAAGTTTATTTCGATTTAAAGAGAAAATTTTGCGCAAATGCCTTAAAGTGACAATTTTACCACAACTTACATATACTGTGATGCATTGTTTAATGTGCCAGTTGGCAAAAAGAATAAAAAAAACAACAACAACCATTTAGATATTTAACAGCATGAGTTAATAGATGTAAAATGTAAAATAAGACAAAGTAGGACAATAAATTTGTTTCATTATAAAGTTTCTTTTATTTCTAATTTTGACCACACGGGATCTCAGAAACGTTAAATTATTAAATAAGTCTTTATAAGTTCTTAATTGGTATCGGTGTTTAGACCAAACGAAAAAGTTTCATTTTCACTTTACTGTTTTTAGACGGGTCACGTGACCCCGTCTCCGTTTTCTCTCAGCCGAAGTCTTCAATCGGAAGGCACGCGTATAACACATGAATTGAGTTTACGCGTAAGAAAATAGTGCAGGAAGTGTTCATGTATTTCAGTAAAAATATATTTATATGTTTACGGTGCGACCGTTGGGGCAAGCACAGCATGTGATCAAATAATGAATTATGATAAATAAATAAAAATAAAAGTAGCAACGTAACGTAAATGAATTTGAATGCAAAATAAAATAAAGCATACCTATTTTTTCAGTTAATTTTCATAATTCATGATAATTTATAAGATATTCAATTTTTTTATAAGTAGAATTTATTTCAGATACAATGCTGTTTAATAATAAAGATTTTTAACATAATGTTCATAGTAGTTTATTCCCTCTTTTCTTGCATGTTTCCTAAACTTACATATAAAAAATCGACTTAATATCATAGAGTTGCCCCCTCCCCGTTTTAAAAAATGCTATTTGATGCCTTTTTTCATAAATTTACGAATAAACAATTTGCCGATCATATAAGGAAATTGGAGTTGCCCCCCCCCCCCCCCCCCCTCTTGAGAGCATGTAATAAATTGAAGTGAAAATAAAGATACCATCAAGCAGCTAATGAGCTAAAAGTAAAATACGCACTCGCCATTCCGCACCCTGGATTAGAATTTTCCTGATTTTGAGAATTATATACATTTTTTTGCTTGTGAAGATTTATTTGTATGAGGCTGCTACGCCCCTTTTAAAAAACGTTTCTGGAAATGAACGTAAATACAGTGAATAAAATAAATGTGAGCATTCATCCAAATGAGAGCAAGTTACATTTACAACATCTCTGAAGAAATGTTCCCAGTCGTTAGCTCTGCAAGATTTTGAGAAGATTTTGGTATTTATATTTAAGCAGATTTACAAAAACTAGATAGAGTAATTTCCTCTTACTGTGACGTCAAAGTTCACGTCGGTCAAGTGTCGTCTGTCTCTTTAACAAGAGGCACATGGACCACATCGCTCATCTGAGCAACATTAGGTATGATAAAATCAGCTTAACAGAGTCATAATTCATACTATCGTTGCAATGAAATATGATACATGGAGATCGTGTATATGTAAGAGTCCATTTTTTTTTACCTTGGATATTCTTATGTTTATAATCAAGTCTCATTTCTAAAAGGATGATTTACATGATTTACATGTAATAGTCATATCACACTTGTTGAGCATTGTATTTAACACCCATTGTGCCTCCACCTTATCCCCGGGGACAATGATTTGTACGAATGTGAATATACACCCTCTGAGGATGCTTCCACACAAGTTTCAGCTTCTCTGGCCAAATTGTTTTTAAGAATAAAATTTTAAAAGATTTAAACTATATATTCCTATATAAAAGTACGACACCCCATTGTGGCCCCAACCAGCCCCTGGGAGTCATGATTTTCACAACTTTAAATCTACACTCTATGAGAAAGCTTCCACACAAGTTTCAGCTTTCCTTGCTGATTGGTTTCTGAGAAGAAGATTTTTAAAGATTTACTCTTTATATTCTATTTAAAACTTTGACCGCCCTTTGTGGCCCACCTTTCCCCCGGGGACCATGATTTGAACAAACTTGAATCTACACTATCTGAGGATGCTTCCACACACGTTTTACCTCTTCTTGCCAAATGGTTTCTGAGAAGAAGATTTTTGAAAAATATCAACAAATTTTCAATAAATCCTAATTATTTCCCCTTGAAAGAGAGCGTGGTCCTTCATCTAAACAAACTTAAATTCCCTTTACCTTATTATGCTTTGTGCCAATTTTAGTTGAAATTGGCCATGGGGTTCTGGAGAATAAGTCGAAAATGTGATAAGTTTACAGACAGAATGACGGACGGACAGACGGATGTCGGACAAAAAGTGATAAGAAAAGCTCACTTGAGCTTTTAGCTCATGTGAGCTAAAAACTACTATGAAAAAAAAACTACGCGAAATATACTGTTTTATTTACTAAAAAAGCATGATGTTCTTGAAATTACACATTTTATCCGATTCTCAAAAGTTTTACTTTGATTCTCGCTGAAAGTTGAGACTGATTTCAACGACATTTTTGGAATTATATTGTGAATCGAAACTTACTGCCGCCGAAAAATTCTGTCGGATCTTTAATTATTTTTATCTTGTTCTCGTGAGAGTGTGAAAAGGGAAACCATATTTACAGGGAACTGCTGGCCCAATAAAAACAGGGCATTACTGTTCTGAGTAACTGACGCCAAAAAAATCTTTTGAATCAATGTACAACTAGTCCGAATGTTCTATTCACACAAGCCTTGCCGGTGTAACGACGAAAAGTGACCCCTGTAGAATATTGACCCGGGGGTCAAATTTCTACGGAGAAAACTAACCCAGGGTCAGTATTCCATGGCAAGTTGGGTCCTACAGAATAGATATTGCAATACAGTATGCATTGAGATCCGTAGCAATGTATTCATACTGAAATAAAGTTACAATGTTGAGAAAAATAAATAGTTACAACTTTAATACAATGCTTATACATTGTTCTAACATATGCATTTCATTTAGTAATTGTGTAATATTTAATATTTAGAATTTGAAATTCTACGTTTAATATAGAAATAACCCCCCCCCCTTTCACAAAATCCTTTAGTTTTTCTGCCCTGATTTTAACTTGATCTTTGATCTTGGGCCTTTAATTTCAACCTAGTACCATTCTAGATTACTGAACTAGTGGCCATACCAATTTGTTCATTTTTAACATTTATGAGTTTTTTGCATTTAAGTTTCAGTTGAAGTGCTTGACATGTACTGTAGAAAAGATTCTAACTCCCGAGCCCTTCACTCAGTATCTCGGACCCCATTCTTATTGTCTGTCATATATGCAGCGATTAAACAATTAAGAACAAATTCCTTAGATCAAACGGCGCATATTGCCTGTGCGGGGACTTAAAATTTACACAATACACGGGATGTAAGCAGTCGTGTAATATTTGTGGTGCATGTATATTTCTTGTTTTTCTATAGTCTGTATCTATGATAGCGTGTGAACTACTAATGCATGTTAGAACTGTGAAAATTACTGTCCTCGAATTTTTACCGAATAAATTTTAAATTACATGTTACTGACTTCGTTATTTTTACATTTATAAAGATTTTATCAATCCTGTTGAAATTTAACAGTCAAACATAATTTAGTAAACGACACGCTAAAAATTCTCAACGCTGAAATACATGTGTAAAATGCATCAGTCTTTGATTTAGGACTTCCCCTAATTGTCGTTAAACGAATTTGAGAGCCACACCTCAAAATTCTACTTTCGATTTATCTACGACGAAAATCAAACTCGGGCCTTTTCATACCCCTCCGGAAACAACACGCATCAATATTTCAAATGACCTCGCATTGTTACAGAACATAAATAGTCAGACATCTTACATGTTGTTTTTCATCTAATACAAAAAATCAGCTTCCCGGGCGGAAAAAACCCAAATTCAAAGAGAAATTCGGGAATTATTTTGCGTCAGCCATGTTCTGACGTGAACCTTTGCTGAAATACTGTTATGACACCTGCAAAGGTTGTGTGTTCTAATCTCGCCGGAGCCGAGATTTGTTCCTTCTCTCTATCTCTCCATATGAATTTATTAATATTTATTATATTTTAAAACAAAATATTCTTCACAAAGGGTTATTGGACTGTAGTATAAGTTGAAAACTCTCTTCAATTTAGATAAAGACAAAAGCAGTCCTTAATTATTAGGGTCTTCCGTCTTCAGCAGAAGATCCTACTATTATTCTATTGCATCTTCGCTAGCCAAGGATTTTTGGTTCTCTTTGTTCCCCATAAACCCTTGGCGGATTTCATTACGAAAACTCGGTGATGTGGTGGCGCTATCTAGCGAGCAACTTGAGTTGCGCCCCTTGCATATTTACATTTTAATCGAATTAAACAACGGGTTATATACACATCATGGCATTATACTGTACAACTTGAAAACATTGACTACCGAATAACGGAACATAATTAACAATGTAATTAAATACGAATTAAGTTATAACCTAGGGAAAGCACGGGATGTTTTATTCAATGTTTTGTAAGGATCTGTACCGGGAGTGAAAAACTCGCCGATTTATATGAAAGCTTTCATGCCATAAAACCAGGTATCGTTGTCGTTAATATTGCGGACCAAAGAAATTAAATAAAACATCTCATTGAACCCTTAAGGCAATAACCATAAGCAGGAACGTAAATACTGACGGGTTATGCAACTTCTACATTCGCCATGTTTACTTCCCATGCTATTACGCGAGCTAGCCTTCACAAGTTTGTAGAACTATGTTCCATCCAAGTAAACTATATAGGTTTTTAAAGCATCTGGTTAAACCATCGTTGGTGAGCACTGTACTCGAGAACTTGTGTCTCAACTTGTTAAAAGCACCTAATGTTTTACCAAAGATCACACATGTGTTTTCTTTTAAAGTTTATATTTACAAGCACTGCGATTGGATCAGCTACTCGCAGCTGCAGCCAATCATAAAACAGAGCTTGTCACTGAGTTTTCGTAATGAAATCCGCCAAGGATTTATGGGGAGCAAAGTGAACCGAAAACCCTTGGCTAGCGAAGATGTTCTATTGTTACTTTTTCATGTTTCTTACAGGGTCTTCCGTCTTTAGCGGAAGACCTTACCATTATTCTTTTGTTTCTTTTTCACTTTTCTTATAAGGGTCTTGGGTCTTCAGCGGAAGACCCTACCATAGTCTGACACGTTTTACTGACGGTACTGAAAAACTTAGAGAAGTATATATACACACACTTCCTAAGATCTCAATTGCAATGGTCAGTAAGTGGTTATATAATAGCTACTGTACACAGCCCCTCTTGACAATTTGCAGTGCAGAGATTGGGAATAATCAGGTGACAGACACACCTGTACTTGTATATACACACACATCCTAAGATCTGAATGCTAGGTACTGCTAAACAATAATGCTTTAACACCCCTTAATATTTTTTTCCCAGTTTGTCAAATAAAGAAAACAGAATTTGAAAATTTTGATATTAATTTCAGTTCTAAGAATTTCAAATATGAAAAGGAAGAGTTTTAAATTCGGAACATCATTTGACACAGTTACATGAATTAAAAATTAGTTGCGCTCTCGTATTTTTCATTTTTCAAATAAAATCTAAATAAATGTAAGTTTTTTATTCTAATCTTAAACCCGAAACATTGTTTTAAAATGATGCATGTGTGTATTTACGTTACCGGTATTTGTATACATGCATTAAATCATTTATGAATCATTTATGAATTTTTATCATTGCTTTATATGTAGATGTATGATGACAATTCTATACAAAATTGCATATCATTAATTATGGATTACTGAACTGGACAATGCACATTGTAAAAAGTGTCAAACATCCGGACAAATCAACTCTCTCTCTCTTTCATGATTTATCAGGGAAAAAACAATGGCTATCTTTGATTGGGATTTACATGATTTAGATATTAACTAATCGAATTCCTGCTAAATAAAATCAACAGACATTTCATTTATTGAGATTATGTTATTCTATGCATCATAACACCAGGCAAAACAGTCAAAATATAGGTGATCATTTCGATCGGTGTGATTATCTGCACGTGCTAATTATGTTGCGTTATTTTGCGCCTTAACTCAAGTTACATTGGTCCTCCATTTATTTGTTATTTTACAAATTACAAAACACTGCCATTTGTTTAAATACATGTACAGATAAGATAATTATATAAGCTGTTTATAAGCGGTTAATCGGTATACAAGTCTAACTTGATTTGTGTCAGTGCTGAGTCTGATGTTTAGATAAGATCTAGTCTTCTCAAGCTTCAATGTAGATGGATAGGGTTCCTTTCTAGATTTATATTATTTCACGAAGACAAAATAACTGATAAACACGTTCGGCCTCTGTCCCAAGCACTTCAAGCTTACCGCGATCATAAGTATACGGAAACAGAACGCATTAATTTACTACTGTGGTTTCATCAATATTCGTTGAATACCAATTTTCGTGGATTTCGTTGTTAAGTTGATCCATGAAATTAAATGTTCATTGAAACGCAATTTCTATTAACATTTTGTATTGAAAGGGTCATAGGCCACGAATTTACGTATCCTTGAAACTGTGATTTTCACTTAATCCACGAAAATTGATACCCTTGAATATTAATGAAACCACTATGTAAAATATGCGGATCCCAAAATCATTTCAGAAGAGTAGAAATGTTGTTCCCGGGGGGGGGGGGGGGTCTAAGCCATATTTATGCAATTTAAGGAATTAGATTTTTCCATGGAGGATGCAAAGAGGGGAGGGGGCAGATCCCCCATAAATCCGCGCATATGCCATAGGGGTAGATTGAATGCTAATAACTAGGTGGTGTTATGGGTGATTTATTGATGTTAAGCACTATGTTGTAAATTTTTTTACTGACTTTTCGTTTCTATATTATTATCAAACTCATGCTAACTACATAAATATTATAAAATCTGCCAATTTCTTTTTAAAAAAAAAACAAGACTCAATTTCTCGTTCACTTATAAAATTGCATAAAAAAGTGACATTTTCATTCAATGAAAATGTTATTAATAAGTTTAATAATCGTGTTATAATTTTTTTTATTATATTCAAAAATACATTATTTAATACAATTTCACATCTTGTAAGCTCTAGCAGGGGTAAGAACAATGGTGTCAGTACTTATCAGTACTTCTCTTAGTTTTTCAGTACCGTCAGTAAAAAGTGTCAGTACTTCTCTAAGTTTATCAGTAATGTCAGTACATTGTCAGTAAATGTCTAAGTTTATCAGTAAAAAATGGGAATGTTAGTACTTTTATGACTTAGTTGTGTGAATGTCTGTAGATGGTCCTATTTTTTTGATATTTTGAAAAATGCGCAAGGCGGCGAAGCTCGTCCGAGCTAAAAAAAATTGCCACCAGTTTTTTTCCCCGAAATTTTCGCACATTTTTCGCCCTTGCTTTTGATAATGTGTAAATATTTTGTTAAGACATGTAATGCAAAAGTTCAGATTAACTAGGACTTTTGTTTGAATTAAAGAAAAGGGGGCTGGCCCCTCAAATTAGGAACCGAGAGGGCTCTAAAGTATTTTTGAAATAAATCTTTACCGAAAAATAATTTGTTATCAATTACAGAACCAAAATTGTTCATTGTACATCTGGTTATCTATACAGTACCATGCCTAAGTCATGTGTTACGTACATGTAATAAGGGTTTTAAGGGGCCATAATCCAAAATTTTGATCATTAATATCTAGAAAAGTAGAAGAATTTTGATAAGCATTAAAGAACAAAAAATGCTAAGAATATTGTTCTTAACATTATGTAACAAATAATTTTTGTTGGTGGCCCCAGTGAGGGTTTTAAGGGTCTGCCCCAAAAACACATTTGTTCAGATATCTTTAGATCGGTCAGCAATTTCTTAACACCTGTGAACAAAATGTGTTTACAAGACCGCAATTTGATTTTAAGAAAATGGGCCCTCAAATAAGGGGTCAAAATGGTTCTAAAGTCTTTTTATAATAAGTCTTTACTGAAGAAATTTGTTATCAATTATAAAAGCAAAATTGTTAATTGTACAGTTGTTTATCTATACGGTACCATACATAAGTCATATATTACGTAATTAGGAGTTTCAAGGAACAGATGTCCTAAACTTTGATCATTAATATCTAGAAAAGAAGAAATATTTTGAAAATATTGTAGAGGAAAAGTTGCTCAAAGTGATGTTCTTAACAATATGGGATCTAAAAAATTGTAGTTGGTGGCCCCGGTAAGGAGTTTATGGGTTTATCCCTGGAACACAGTTTTTCGGATATCTCTAGAACAATTAACAATTCGTGAATGCTTGTTGAACAAAATATGTTTATATTTTCGAGACCTTTCATATGATATCAAGAAAAGGGACTGACCCCTCAAATTATGGTCCAGAAGGGCTACAAAGTCTATTTTTAGCGATAATTTGTTATTAATCATGAAAGCAAAAAATAAGAGCTTATTGATGTTCCGAGTTAAATTAACTTGTCCCTAAAATAATTGGGCTATTTTTTTATCGTGTTTAAACACATACGGATATATTTGCTTAGTCATTCTTGAAATCGATAAGGTTTTTGTTAATTCGTACTTAAAATCATTGGGATTTTGTTAACTCGTACCAAGAATAAATCGATTTTTTTTCTTTGTGCTTCAGTTACTTATGTTTATTGGTTTAAGAACTCTCCTTCTTAGAGAAATTTCTAGCTTTTCTTTCGACATTAACGGAAGACCCACTCGTTGCATTGCAACAATGTTTGCTCTAGTCTTTATGCTTATTATTCTTTTTTTCTGACTTTTTTGGAGCGTTAATTATCAAAAACTATCCAACCGATTTGCAGGAAATTTTTAGGACTGATTTAGCATTGTCAGCGCTACATATTATTAAATTTCCTAGTATGAAGTCACTACCGGTTTTAGATATTGACGATTTTGTAAATGTTTTAATGGTCATTTTGTACACGCATCGTCTCCGAGACTAATCAAGATAAAAGCTAGACATTTTCAGGGTTTGTAGAAGAATGTCGGTAGATGTATCCCCATGCTTCCAATTTATGAAAATTGCTTATGGCCTTGAAGCTTGCCTGAACCTTAAAAATTAGCATCAAATTTTTCCACGAAATTTTCGAACATTTTCTAAAATTTCTTTTGATGTATTCATACTTTGTTAAAATGCAAAATATGTTTATATTAGCAAGACCTTTAATTGGATATCAAGAAAAAGGGGCTGTCCTTTGAAATAAGAGGGCTCTAAAGTCTTCTTACAATAAATCTTTACTGAGCAATAATTTGTTATTAATTATAAAAGCAAAAATGTTCACTGTACAACTGTTTATTGATTATAATACAGTACTATACCTAAATTATATGTTACGTAAATAGGGGTTTCATGGGGCCAGAAGTTTAAAACTTTGGTCATTAATATCTGAAAAAAGAAATATTTTGAAAAGCAATGTAGAACAAAAGTTGCTCAAAATAAGGTTCTTAACAATGTGATATCTAAAATTTTGATGTTGGTGGCCCCGGTAGGGAGTTTAAGGGTCGGCCCCTAAACACATTTATACAGATGTTTCAGATGACTCAGATGTCTCAGATACAGATGTCTCGAGAACAGTTAACAATACGTGAACACTTTTTGAACAAAATATGTTTATATATGCAAGACCTTTTATTTGATATCAAGAAAAAGGGACTGCCCCCTCAAATTAGGGGCTAAAGCGCTACTTAGTCTTTATATGATAACCCTTTTTCGAGTGATAATTTGATATCAATCATTAGGCAATAACAAAAAAAAACTTTTTAAGCTTAATCTGACGCTGAAATCCCCCCCCTTTTTTTTTTAAATCGGACGATGAACTACAGAGATATTAGGGTTTAAAAATTGATTTTTCCGGAAATTTTGATTCCGCATTCTTGGTTAAGAAAATAGTTTTATGTTCAAAGTTGAAATTCGTACTTATGGTAGTCCCCACTCACCAAATTTTTGTGTTTATCTTATAATTTCTTAATTGATTTATAAGTATTAATGCAAAAAGACCTGATTGACACACAAATGCGTAGGTTATCTTTCATTTTAACTAGATAATGTGCCAGAGTCAAATGTACCCCCATATCCCAAACAACAAGTCAAGACTAAATCAAGTACAAGATATATTTTGAATCGATGCAAACAGAATTCACATAATAACTAACATATTTTAACTTGAATACAATGTTGCATTCATTTTCTACAGAATTCATGCTTAAAAAATATTACACTTGCATAATAAAGAAACAGATTTCACATTTTTGCAAAAAAAATAAAAAATTTTCTACATATATCCATTTATTTAAAAAATGAACCGGTATAGTATGGGTTTTTTCTTTTACATATCAAAATGGATCTCAGAAGGATACAATAAACACAAAAAACCCCACATCGGTCATCTTTCATTTTACAGAGTTATGATGTCAGATACAACCCCCCCCCCCAAATTGTGAAATACTATTTTATGGTTAATTTCCTAATAACTGTACCCTGATATTGAATCATTGAATGAAGAGTTTGTAAATATTTTAATATACATAGGTCTAATTATAATTATTATTTACTTGCAAAATAAATGCATAAAATTTTAATGCTAGTTATTCATGTTAATTTGTGCTTTAGTTTTATATTTTTAATCCAAGTAAGTAACGTACGATTCGCCACGTCAACGCACCTTGTTTTGATTGCGAACAGCTGATAACGATGTGTCGATATTTTCATAGCATGCATTCTAGACTTAATTATAATCGTTTAAAACTTATAACATTTCAAACGTTTAAAATTAAATAAGGCTTTTCTATTCTGAGGGAGCAGATATGGGAAAACAAATTGAAAAAAAACCCACCTAGTATCTCATTTAATTCAAGACAATATATCCCTGTATTGAGATCATACCAATTACTGGAAAGTTATTCATTTGATTTCCTTTTTGTGTTGTATAACAAAATGCTCCGGTTTACATTTTTAGGATTTCTTATATATATGGATCCATTTACTGTTATCTTATCCAAATTGAAAAACAGAAAACCTTTTCTGAAAATTTAGAAACTGTGGCAATTTATCATGCACTGTATGTAAAACATGTATTATTATGTAAAACCTTCGACAGTCTATGATAAAGAAAGATAACTCTTGCTAATTAAAGCAATTGTTGTTGCAAACAATACAACAAAGTGCTATTCTGAACTAAAATGCAGCGCTTCAATATGTTTTGTGATATGAATTTGAAAATGTATATAACTTTATCATTTTCATATACATTTTAATATTTTAATATTAGATTTTTAATTTTATGCTGCGATGGTAAAATTTTGATTTTTCTAATCACTATGTCTAGTTTTTTTCATATCATGATTAGACACAGTATCAATTGTTGAAAAATCTAGCAGCGCTTCATCACTTCAACTTTGTTCCATATGAATCAATTGATATTGACTTCGGTGAAAATCAACATGAATTTTTTTGGGCAAAATTAATAACAGTGGGATATTACACCTTAAGGTCATGTATTGGGATATGTCATACTTTTTACAATGCATGATCAGTGTATTTTTTTTCCAGAAATACTATGCATATGTTAATGTAATCACAGCTATTATTACAGATCCTGAAACGTGCTACTACACTTCTAAAACATACTGTACCGTTCCGTACAAAAAACGAACCGTACCGTTCACAAAACGAAACGTACCGTTCACAAAGCGTACTGTACTGTTCACAAAATGAACCGTACCGTTCACAAAACGAAAAGTACCGTGCAAAAAGCGTGCAAGATAATTTATGCAAGACCTGCCTCAAAACGGACAAAAAAGCGTATCACAGTGGAACAAGCGTGCAACTTTCATATACGACTTATTGACCTAATGTCTTTTGATGAATACGGACCGATATTTTTGCTGACTAGTTCAATATTTTGCTGGATTTTTTTTTTATACAGGATTAGATAACACAATCTAAGATTTAAAACTGCAATTTGTATTATGCTTGTATAAAAAGAGCAAAAAATTAAAATAAAGGATTTTTAAACATTACATATATCTTCACAGTTTTAACCCCAAAAGTATGCCCCTTTAGTGGTGGGTGTCTTAAATTTTACAGCTAATGTTCCTTTATCTATAGATGCTACACGTCAAATTTGGTTAAGCAACTCTTTGTAGTTTAAGAAAAGAAGCTAAATTTTTTTTATAGATTTAAAGCACGACGCATGGCGACGGGCATAAATGAATAGCAACCGATCACCTTAGTGCTTCAATCAAAAGTGATGAAATTAAAAGTTTTATAACTTTTGGTTTAAGGCCAATTTTGTCAACATAAAGTTTTCCTCATGTTGCGCAATATTTGTAAATAAATTACAAATGGTCATTAATAACTGTTGCTATGAAAACAAACGGAAACATAATGAAAATTTGAATATTTGAAGGCTTTTTTATTTAAATCTTATTAATTTTTTTATCATACTATATTGATATTTCTTTTTTAGGAATCTTGTGTTCTACACATCCAAAATTAAAAACGCAATCTACTTAAAAAAATAATTGCAATGTACTTTTAAAAATTCAATGAATTTTTTAATGGTTCATATTATTAAATTCGAAAGCAACAACACTTATTTAATGAATAACAATGCATCTACAAGTACAATTTTCTAAGGAAATGCTTAAGCAAAGATTTATATTATAAGTCTCCTTTTTTTAAACGGTCTTCTATTTTAGACTTTGTTACTATAGCAGCGAGTGTAAATATTCGTGTTTTTAAAGCATAGATAATGGTGTAAATTCTATTTGGTCTTATCTAGCGTGGAAGACCAAATTCGAAAATATTCAGCTGGTACATTTACCATTACATAGGTAATAGTTTATCGACTAATTTTTATTGTATGAAAATTGACAACATTACAGAGGTTAGTTTTCATCCATGTTAGTTTAGTTTATAGTGGGCAAAACTTGTTTATATGGCTTCAAAGGGGAAAAGATTGGCAGTTTTCCTATATAAAGCCTCAGTTACCATAGCATCGGTTACAGGTACCCCTTGGAGCCAACCATTAGTGCAAAGTAGCTTTATACGTATATGTTTATCAATGCACTGACTATAAAGAACTTTTCTGTTTATGAATCCATAGGTTCTTATATGAGATTTTGATTTTTAAGGACAATTTCTATTAACAGACAGTAGACTTTCTTGTCAATTGTGGTTAAGGATCTTTTTTTATTTTGTTAGATACCTGAACTGGCTGAAAGAAACAATGGAGTACATGTTGATAAAAAAGTTTATTATCCTTCTAAAAATTCCATCCGCACACAAATTGAAATTGAAAAGGTTCAACGAATTGAAAAAAAGTTGAAACTGGACCAAACCAATCTACAGAAAATTCACGATAAAGCTAAAAGAATAAAGCGACATGTTGGTCCTCATGACGATGACGGTATTCAACGGTTATTATCAACAGGAACTTTGGCACCAACAACATTGGACAATACACATCCAAACTACAACTATTCAATAGACGTAGTGTTTGCTACTTACTGGTTTTTTCCTGCTAAAACACAAGCAATTCTTCCAAAGGATCAAGTTTGCATATCAGAGAAAATGGATGACGAAAAAGCACGTTTAGATGTTTTGAGTGAGTATCAAGCAATTTTATTTATTCAGAAACTAAATTTTATCAATTCAACATGTCTTTGATATTTTAGAAAACGATTGGTGATATCTTAAGTCTCCAAAATATCCGTTCAGTTGAACATTACATAAATAATCTTCGAATTTTGAAAAAAGCTACAATGCTTTCATTTATGCATTATGAATTGTAAGGTTTGTATTATAATCTACGCTTTCGCTAGGTAAAAAAATATTGGAACATTGCCTAACCAATAAGTTTTAATTAGGTTTTTTTAAAGATAATAAAAATGTCATGCCTTATGTAACGTATAGCGGATTTGGAGTTTTTTCATTCTCTCCCTATAAACAAACTAATTTTTAATACATTTACATACATGTATGTATGTCGGCGTCTGTCCTGAGTTTAATCCTGCGTTGTCTGTGCCATGTACCGTATTCAATCATAATTTAACTAAGAGTAAGTAAATATTATTATATAATCTCCATTCATAAATTAGCAAAGAATATCGATATCTTTAGGACTAAAAATTAGTATATACGAGTAGTATTCATTTTTGTTTATAATAAATACAGCAAATTTCATTACAATAAAGATAAAAGCTTCAACCAAATCTGATTGACAATTACACTTTTTGGTTTTTGTTTTGGTGAATCAAAATGCTTTCCTTTGTTAAATTGGACCCCCCAATGTGGCCCCAAATGACTTAAAAAATATGATTTTGACGAACTTGAATCTTCACTTTTTAATTTTTTTTCTCTTTCTCATAAGCTTACGTAGATTGACAATTTACATAAGGAACAGCTCGGGAGATTTAAATTATCCAAAAATGACATAAACTGCATCGCTTAGCAACTGCATTTTCTTTTTTTATGCATGCAGCAAACTTACTAATCATCGGGTACATTGTGATGTGCCAGAAACGAAAATTATTAATTTATTTATTGATAATGGAGATCATGTAAAACATATTCCAACAAATTTACTGTCTTCAATTGCATTTGCTTAAAAACAAACGTGATATGAAAAAAGGATACGTAAGTTATGGTTATCAAAAACAATATGATCGTTTAGAGGATCAGAGGAAGAAAAAATCACACCCTTATGCATATTTTTAAGTTGATTATAATTTAATGTTTGGCAATGTACATGTTTTTTTTTTCAAATGAAGTGATTTATTTAATTAGAATTTGAACAGAGTGCCTATGTTATTATTGTTTGACCAGCTGTTTTGTTTTTTAATATAACTACTTAATTTACAACAAAGCATATTTATTTTTCAGAGGTTATATATTTACTCTATGTTGCTGAATATCATATATGTTTTTCAGGAAAAAGAGGGGTAGGGGACCTTCCTGTAATCAATAAAATGAAGATCTGGTAGTCGACTTGTATCTTGTATCTTATATCGACTTCCAACCCTATTCTCGTTTTTTAAGACATTAAATTAGATTCATTATCGACAAATTCAAAATTTGATTCAATAATTTGAGATTTATACATTTTTTTAAACTGTGTTAAATAAGTGTCTCGATACTAAAAAATGTTGAAGTACCGTCATTAAGCACTTTGAAATTTTTTTTCAAAGTGGGTGCACTTGGTCCAAAATTTAGTCAGAGGGATTAAATTATGTGTCTATTTTGCCAGGGATGATGGCTAAAGGTGGAAGGTTGATATTTCACCTAACCTCTAAAGCTCAAAGAAAAAAATATTCGTTTAATAATTCAAAATGACATTGGAATTTGAATAAGCAGTAACATTTTTGAAACGTTTCCTTATAAAAAATAATACATGTATTTGACGTCTCAAATTTTCATATACACGTATCATTCATATTGAAAATTCCCCTTTAACTTTAAATCCGTATTAATTTGAAGAGTTTATACAATATGTTAAAAAGAACATTCACAATTTTTTGAAAAAAGCAACATTAAAGAAATTGATCATTGATCGATAACATCTTATTAAGTAATCGATTACAATCGATTAAAGGACAAAAATGAATCGATTACAAAAAATTCTCCTATGTAAACCGATTATCAATCGATTACAGTTGAAAGTATTCGAACCCATGTCTGGTTTCTTAAATGAAACTTTGCTTTTAATTTTGAATTTGTAGGCAAGTATTATGGTCTTAACCACGATGAATATGAACGTGTGATTACAAAAGAATGTTTAAACGAAAGTGATCATGAACTGCCCCAAGATGAAACATACGAATCGCAGTCCACATACAACCCATACAATATTCATATGGGTCAAATGACTGTTTACAGGTATGTAAAGGCAATTTTTTTTAATCAATAAAATAAGCATACGTTTTAAGAAGTAGTGGTAATATCACACACACACACACACACACACACACACACACACACACACACACATATATATATATATATATATATATATATATATATATATATATATATATATATATATATATATATATATATATATACATATACACATATGTTGTGATGCTGTACATGGTATATATAAGATAAATACAATCAGAAACAAAAAATAAAGAAATTTTATGTGTGATCTCCACAACAATAACAAAATCCATTTTAATTTACAATTATAGTACGATTTCAACGTCTACGACGTCCTAATTAAGCACAAACTTTACTTGTTAATTGTTCAGCAGTTGGACTCAATTTTATCTCAATTTTTAGAAATCATGACTTTGATACCAAACTCCATCTTTCGCATACATGTAATATTTCTTCAAATGATTTGAAGATATATATAGAATTAGTTCAACAATATTAACCAAAGAGGTTTTTCAAAAATATACTTGAAATCTATGCCTATCATCGATCAATAAATTTGTAATATGTCAGCCCTTTATAAGATATAAATTTTCAAGCGTGTTAGTTGTTTTTTTTATATTTTTTTTAATTACTGTGTTTTATCAGTCAAGGTTACCTGCAATGTATATCGTCCGACTTTGATCAGTAAATCTCGGTAAGGAAAAATATTTTGATAAGCAATATATAATATAAATCCCCCTTTATAAAAGCAAACATCAAACACTCAATTAGAACAGATCATATAATGTCTTATCTAATTGCAAATCAATAGTGTTTCAAATTCTAAGAGAGGCCCAGGCTATTGGAAATTAATGCCTCCTTATACTGGAAGATACTGTTTTTGTTCATCACATCCATGAACATATAAATACTCTTAAGCAAAAATAGAAAGACATGGAAGATAATCATCTTAAATTGGATTTTATTAAATGTGAACTCCGAGGAATTATAATTCAATACTAAAAAATTAAAGCTGGGAAAAAAAGGAAGGGAAAAAAGAACTAAATAAAAAACTTGAATCACAAACGCAGTCGATTGCTTTATAACCCTCTCCTAAAAATATCGAAATCAGTACCAAGAATAATAAAATGAGTTTGAAGAAATATATAACAGTAAAACTAAAGGTATCATGTTAAGATTTCATGCAAAATGGTGCGAAGAAGGAGAAAAATAAACAAAATATTTCCTATCCAATAAACTGGTACAGTTTTAAAAGAATTTAAAAGAAATTATATCCCGAAAAAAAACCACAATTCGATCAGACTGCAAACAGTTTCGCCATCCCTGGCTCTTCAGGCAGGTATGAAAAAATCTGGATATATATATATATATATATATATCCAGATTTTTTCATACCTGCCTGAAGAGCCAGGGATGGCGAAACTGTTTGCAGTCTGATCGAATTGTGGTTTTTTTTCGGGATATAATTTCTTTTATATATATATATATATATATATATATATATATATATATATATATATATATATATATATATATATATAGGGGTTGGCCGCTTAACTGTTTTTTTCGATATCTCAATTGCCTTATGTTGATAATCTTCATAAAATAATGATACTTCAAAATTAGATGATGATACCTCAACATAATGGTATTTAAGTATGCGGTGGCCCAAAATTCGCCATAAGCACCGGGATCGTGATTCCGTAAAAATATTACAAAGAGTGTAGGACTTAAGTCAAGCCACACAACAATTCGAAAAAGCTCCATTTACTTTATTTCTGTATATGAAAATACACTTTTCGAACCCAATTGGTTATTATTAAAATCTATATTGCCAAAACTAGAGCGTGTGCTGCTCAGGTGAAACTGGATTCTGGAGGGCATTGTTGCACGGTCATCTTCATTACATTTGTTGGAACCTGTGCCGAAATCTCTCTGTGTCAAACGACTTCTGAGTCCCATGATTATTACTCGTCCTTGTTTAGGCGCCCTCAAGTCCGATGTCAATTCTATAAGTACTTTTTATGTCGTAGGTTTATTGTTTTAATCCTACAAGCGGACGACTTCAATTCGCGCTTGTTTTACCACTGTTTTGCCTGGTTTATTGGTTTTGGCGCTTCTACACGATTAAACAGTGACTTACTTTCCAATGGACTTTTAGGGAATCAGAGTGCGAGCAATCATTTAAGTGCATGCACATAGCATTTTTTTATTGGGAGAGGAAGACCTACCTCTCAATATCGACAAGAAAATAAAAAAGGGGGATCAGTTGCCCCGTATTTTAAAATCTTGATCTACAAATGATCGAATTTCCAAATTTACATATGTGTTTTCACCTTGTTAAAAAAAGAGGGAATGGTCTGTTCCTTAACACTTTTTATATTATGTATGTTTCCACTAAAAATATATTGATTTGAAAGAGAGTAAGTAAAATGAGTTTGGCTTCATAAGGCATTTACAGTGTTTATATTGCATAATTTTAGTGACTTTTAGCATCTGCTAAAATAATCTTTAAAAAAAACTACTGCTGGCACTGAAGATGTACACAGTACAGCTCATAAGAGAGGATCTCTACTGAATAAAAATAATGTCGGAACATAGGATTTGTTTGGGTGCATTTAGGCATATAACAACCACACATGCAGCTTAAAAGATCACGACCCCCTGCAAAGGGTAAAGCATTGTATTGCTGTTGAATCTGAGTTTAGCAGTAACTGTATTGTTACAAATCAGTGCCTACATTGCCTACTCCTTCACGTTATTCTCCAGGGAGAGCCCCTCAACCTCCTTAAGTCTAATCTAACATTAAAAAGATAGAAGGCTTTGTTTAGGTGCTATTAATTATCTTAGCTGCCCGCTCTGACCAAGTGCCGAACGAATGGGGTCTGAATGCATATTTTTGGACCAAAAATCCCCTGGGGGGACTTTTCTTGCCCCCTGATTTTTTATGCGCTGATGGGGGCCCCATTATTCTCACCAAGCAGCCATTCTTTAAAATTTAAATTGATCCTTTTAAAAGACAACACTAAATCAAACAGTAGTTTTCGTTGAGTATCTTGATCTTAACTAGTCTCAGTGGACCTTTGTCTTATCTGATCAATCTCTGAAACAGAGAATCAGCCTAGTGTTTAAAAACTTTACAGGCATCCACGTGATTTGAGTTTTAGCGTATTTCGATCCAGAGGCGACGGTTCCATTTTTTTTTTAGAACCACCGCATGGTTAAATACAACTTTACAATAAAGAAGTATCAGCATTAAATGTTAAAGTGCAATCATCTAATGTTGAAGTATCAGCATGTAATTTTAAAGTTTCAGCAGTAATGTTTTTATTGTTGTTGTTGTTGTTGTTTTGTTTCATCCTTATCTATAAATAAGAGCAAACAAAGTATACAACACTCCAAAAACTTCAATAATTAGCGTACAGACATATTATGTAATTCCTTAATTTTTATATTAATGCAGCATAGAAATGTACATGCTCTCATTGAGAGGACTTGTTTAAAAAGCGTTTTTTAACTGGTTGTCTTAAAAACATGTATATTAATATATACATTAAATAAAATTATTAATTTTGGTAGATAATTTCATGATACATGTACGTCGATAATCTCTAACGACGAAACATAAAAATTCCTAATACTATTTACATGTAGCATACATGTGTACACAAAAAATGAAAACTCTTGTTTATCAAACTAGGAAACTGGTACAAATTAATCTATCTTAGTAATAAATAAAAATGTATATAATTTTAAGATCATTCTAATTTAATTCAAATCTCTTATTAAATAATTCTTTACATATTCTCTCAGACTTTCAGAGTTTTCATTTTTCTTGTTAATTCTACAGAACATCTTAAATTAGCAAATTCTATAAGCAACATAAGATATAATATTATTCAAAAACTGTACCTTACAATTATTTTCATAATAGAAACCTATAACTACATGTTTCCACATAATATCTACTTGCATAAATCACAGTTTTTACCACATTTCTTTGACATTAGCACATTCAAAATTAGATGTTCAATATTCTCTGTTGTGTCCTGACAATAATCACATTTGCTTCGTCTTAACTCATATTGATGTAAAAATAAATTGCAGCTTAATATATTATTCAAAAATTTGTAATTAAATTCACATATTTTCTTATAAAATACGTTTTTAATTTTATTAATGTATATGCTTTTCCAGGTTTTTTAACAGTTCTAATAATAGGACCGATAGATGGTTTTTTGAAACTTTTAAATCAACAAATTTTCATAGAAGAATTTACATTTTTGTATGTTATTGTATGACATCCTAAAAAAATGTATAGCTTTTCACAACATTGGTTGTTGTGTGTTGACTACATGTCATATCAAAATTCTCACATTGCTGTCTTATAACGTTTTATAAAATATTATAATCACATAACCAAATACATTTTACAACTAAATATCAGATAATTCATTTGGTGTTTTCATTTAGCTTTCTTTCGTAGAATGATCTTTTACATATAAAATTCCACTTCTTATTCATCTTAAGGTACCTCACTACACCTACACTTATACTTTTTAAGACACTACGTCACAAAATGGCGATTTAAATGTTTTGTTAAATTGTTTATATCGTTTGATTCGGTTGTATATCGTCGTAACTCAGTGGTTAAAGTATAAGGGTTCTGAACCGCAGATCATGAGTTTGAATCCCCCTGAAGCTTTTTGTTAATGTTAACTGAATTAAATTTTTGAAAATGCAATTTTTCATCCAATATTGGACATGTTTTGCCTATTATACTTGAATACTCCTTATCCAATATGATATTCATAATCATCAAGTAATTTTTCTGCTGATTTGGAAAATATTTCACGGTGTAGTGAGCCACCTTAAAAAACACAACGTTTTGCCTTTATACTTAAAGGGGCATGGGTCACGATTTTGGTTAAAAATTATTTTTTCGAATTTTATGTTTATAATGCTTCAAAATGGCATTTTTATTTGGCAACCTTTTGTTTACATTTTGAATGTTGAAGTGAAAATTCCAGTTTTAGACCGTAAAATAATGTGTTAAACTTAGAACCCGTTTATTTATGTTATAAATGAATAATAAGATAGGAAAATCTGTTTGAAAAAAGATCTTTTACTGGTTAATGAACATATGTAAACAAAAACAAGGCACGAGCTTTGTTTACATGACAAAGAATTGTGCCCTGTTTTTTTTTTTTATAACTCAACGACTGTCTCTTAAATTTCATTTGATCATTAGAAATGCATTCCTAAAGCATTGTAAATCATAAAAACAGAAAAATAGAATTTGACCAAAATCGAGACCATGCCCTTTTAATAAGTTCGTTATCTTAATAAAGGTTGCTGTACAAATGTTATATTTGACTTGTTGAGAATGTTTTTTAACAACCATTAAAACAATAACATATTTCTTGATAATGTTAAGGAAGATTATTAATAACTGTTAAATCTTCAATATTTGTCTCAGTCGTTGATACTATGTAATTGAAATTAAGGTAGACTCTTGTATCAACCTCTAATGATAAAACGCCGCCTAATGATACAAATATTATTAAGCGTTGCAATTGCAATCCCTAATGCTATAGATCAACCGCTAATGATAAATCGCTTCTTAATGATACAATTTTATCATTAGGCGCTGCAAATGCAGAGCAGACCTAACGCTTAATGAAATAAGCCAAAAGTTAACCCCTAATGATACAAACATTTTTGTTTTCGTACGATTTCTTCTTCTTATTTTTTCCACAAATTTTGTGCACGCGATTTCTCGAAAACTATTCTACCGATTTTAGCCATTTTTTCACAGCAGATGGAACTTGATGTAAACTTTATACATTTTAAAGATTTTTTCTGTCGTTACTTCCGGTACCGATTTATCGACCATTTTGTACATTATTACGACCTATTTTGTGCAGAGCTGATTACAGGAACTATTATATATGACTATGAAATTTTCAGGATAGGTAGTCTAAAGTTTGAAGTTGAGCACTGTTATGTTGTTTTACGCTGATGGCACCATTTCTTAGAGCTCGCCTAGACACGAAAATTGGGTACGAATTTTCATTCAAAATTTTCAAACGTTTTGATCTGTATCTTTTTATCAGTTAATATTTTGTTGAGACATATATAACAAAAGTGGTAGAGAATCAAAAGTTCTTTCCAACGAAATCAAGAAAAAGGGGCTAGCCCCTTAAATTAAGGGCCAAGACAGTCGAAAATTATATTACAGATAACTTTAAAAAATCAAGATTTTGTAATGCATTATAGAAGCAAAGTTGTTGATCGTAACAATATCTATCAGGTAAAATCCTTGCCACGCCCATTTTTGACGTAATTATGGATTTTTAGGGGCCAAAGTACTTTAACTTTGACGCAATATGTCTAGAGAAGGAGGCATGTTTTGTTAAACATTGTAGAAGAAAAAATGGCTGTATTGATTATACTAATCGATTCCACTAATCATAGCGCCAATGTATGTCCCCATTAAGGATCTAAAGGGATGGCCCCTAAAATATTCAACCATTTTTTTCTAATGAATGAACAACAAATTTAGATAGGTGAAAGAAGAAAATAAGTTCGTATTTGTGAGACCTTTCGAATAAACTCAAAAATGGGCTGGTCCCTTATATTAGGGACCAAGACACTTGCAAAGTCTCTTACAAATACAAAGGTCAAGATTTTGTAATGCATTATAGACTCCAAGTTGTTGATCGTAACAATATTGGTTTGTAAAACTTATTGCCACTCCCATTGATGACGTTATTATAATTAGGGATTTAGGGGACTAAAATCTTTAAACTTTAATGTGTACATGTTGTATGTGAAAAAGAAAACCACTTTGTTTAGCATTTGAAAGGATATTGACAACCGTATACATTATCTGAAAGGAAGGGAATGGGGGGCTCTGAAATTTCATTAATATTTTAGTCGTATCGTTTAAAAATTGAACGGAAGACCTACTCGATACTCGTAACGAGATCGCATCTAGTGAAGCGTTGCATTTTCACTCTTAATGATATAATACCATACTAAAATTTAGAACTCTGACCATTTGTTTTTAAATATCTATGAAAGAAAGACAAGGATTGATAGACATACAGAGAGAAGAATGTACAGTTTCTTCCAATATTCGCCCTAAAAGTTAATAGTTGTTTTAATCTAATGGAAATATACATAAATTACATGTATCTTGAATATTGTGCATATAAAGTACCAAGTTATACACTTTTATCTTGTTTCATGACTTCAAAATTTGGCATATTTTTAAGATTAAGTCAAAAATTATGAAAATGGTGCATTTTCTCGTAGTTTTTTTGAAGAGGAAAATGTGTCCGCAGCCATCACCTACAATGAAATTAATATGTTATAATGTGATGTCACATAATAAAGTTTTAATGTGAGTTTCATCGTGAGCGACAACTTCGGACACAGTTTTCTATTGAACAAATAACACAGAATAATTTTGATTTTCCCAATCACTTTGGTCTTCTCTATACTTTCGCGGGAGGTATTTCATGGACCAGTCACAGATCAAAAGCACTTCGTTATGTTGTATCGCGTCAAAGAGATCAGATTTTGGTTTCTGCATCGAATGAGATGACGTTTCACATTTGTGATACCTTGCGTAGCATTTTGGAGTTTGGACTGTAAGTCGCGAAGTGAATCAGTCAGTCCATGGTTGCTTGAACACTGGATAGTCTTCATTAAAGAAGAGAGCACATCCTTCATTTGTTCACATGTCACGCAAACTAGATCATGGTGATGTTGGCAAGTGACAGCAAATTCGGGATGAAGTGAATCACTGAGGGCAAAGGTCTGACAATGATCTGCTACTTTGCTGTCTGGGGAGATGTGTATCTAAGGCAAAATCAAGAAATCATCTATATGAATCTCATCTCAACTGTGCAAAATAATAGAACTACAGATTTTGGTATAGGTCGATATGTATCAATAAGGGCCCACACCTTTGTAGGAGTATACAGGTAATGCATATTTTGTGATGTCATCTCAACCAAAGAGAATTTTACCACCATGTACAGAAATATGTTTTCTGTCTATCTCAAGTTCCAAAGACTAACTACTGACACTAATTTATAAATAGTGCCTGTTTGGGAAGGTAACAGTTGAAATTGACACCCCGAGAAAACCATTGTCAACCAACGCGAAGCAGAGGTTGACAATGGTTTTCGAGGGGTGTCAATTTCAACTGTTACCCTCCCAAACAGGCACTATTTATTTTATTATACTGAATGTCTTAATATTCTCGTTGAGTTCTTGCTCTGATAGACCCTCGAATTCCCCGCTTCCTCTTTTTTCAATCAAGAAAGTGCGGAATAGATTGACAGACCTCTTAATAGTACGTTTAGTACTAACAGAGTCGTCTCTCTCATCCAACAATAGCTATTTGGGACTCTTCCACTTTTGCGAACATGTTTTTCCTTCGTCCAAATTGTCGGGTTTTTTTCTTTAATCAATCATGCTCGGGCGCACGCTTTAATAAACTCTTTATTTATTCGCATTACTTCAAACGCAGAACTGACTTCTTTAGAAATGACGTGAATTCTACGGCGAACCGTAGGCTCATAATTTACACGCATGTAGCATTTTTTTGTGTTACCCGTTGCCAAGTGCGTTGCTAACGCTGAGGGTGATAGTATATAAATAGTGCCTGTTTGGGAGGGTAACAGTTGAAATTGACACCCCGAGAAAACCATTGTCAACCGACGCGAAGCGGAGGTTGACAATGGTTTTCGAGGGGTGTCAATTTCAACTGTTATCCTCCCAAATAGGCACTATTTATTTTGTTATACTGAATGTCTTAATTTTCAAGAAAATTTTACTGCTTTCATATAGGAATAACGTGAATTCTACAGCGAACCGTACGCACATAATTTTCGCGCATGTAACAATTTTTAATGTTACCCGTTGCTAAGTGCGTTGCTAACGCTGAGGGTAATAGAAAGGATTATGAACTGCGTCTTAACCAATCAGATTTCAGTATTTAACATGAAAGTATAACAACACGGTTTATCAACTGCGTCTAAGCCAATCAGATTTCAGTATTTAACATGAAAGTATAACAACACATTTTGTGTTCTGACAAACCAACATGTGCTGAAATATGTAATTTCAAATTAATTGGCCCTTGTTTTGTTTTACAGTGAATTACAGAATACTGGTAGAGTTTTTGATAGTTTGTCAGATTGCTCAATAGGGTCAGAAAGGTTTAAATGTAGTCATGTGATTACTCTGGTATGACATCAATACATGTTAAGTGAGTTGACATCAATGCATGTTAAGTGAGTTATATCTAGTAATCTTTTGCTTACTTGAAAATTCTAACAGTTTTCTACAATTCGCTGTTATAAGTCGTAAATACAAACATATACATTCATTCAAACTTACCTTGAAATCTGCACGAAGATGCTGTTTACATTGGAGAATGATTGCAGAGAAGTATTTTATCTCCTGTTGGTTTAAAACTTGAAACTTCAGGAGTTCCTTCAAAAGGTCCAAAATGGTGCGGAATGCACGACCACCCTCAGCAATGAAGTAGTCAATACCCTCGAGACTGGTTCTTATTTGTGCTCCACACTCAGACAGGATCCTATACATTGTACTGTCACTTAGTAAAATGTCCAAAACATATTAAGTAATTTTTTGTAGTAAACATATGATACATATATATATATTTTATATACTAGGTGCCTACATTTAATAAGATTCTTATCTAAAGCACTAGTACAATTATATTAATTACTTGGGAAACAGCTTACTTAAATCAGTATCTGAAATTTGTATTTTAACTTACCAAGAGGAGAAATGTTATTTTCAGAACAGTAGGTATTATACTGTTGAATAACATCACTGGATCCAATGCAACGAATCACGTTTGGCATTTCATATACTGTTCCGTCTGACAAGTTGATCTTTCTTTCTCCATATGGTAGATCCCGAATAACATTAGGAGAAGTGATGAAATCCAGAAAACTGTCCAACTTCTTGTAGAAGTTGTACCTACTGGAATACCAGGGCCAACATTCTTTGCATGATTCTTAGCAGCATAGTACTCCGATACTGTTATGTTTGGTATAATGGATTTTGCTTCTTTGAATGATAAAGTTTGCGTAAAAAAGAGAGAATTTGCCGTCTGTGATGCCATGTTTCTGAACTTTGATATGCATGAACGAGTGGTCCAAATGTTCCTTCAGGTATGATACTGGGTGTCATTTTTTTTTCTTCAGACACTAGAAGATTCTTCACCACTTCTTCAACATTCTTTGGGAAAAAAACGGTGATCAATTTTGTCAAGATGTTTCTAAATCGTTTGGTGTAGTAAGATTTAGCTGACTTAGTCCCACTGGTATCTTCCATCATCTGAGAATTCTCTCTCACCAATTATCTTTAGATACTCATTCAGGTGCTGAATGTTATGGCTAAATGTAAAACTCTGGTTTGAGTTCTGTAAAAAATAATATGTATTTTAGATTTAAAAAATATATATACACTATTATAAAACAAAATCTAAATTTTAAATGAAACCATCTTACTTGTGTACTTGTTTATTTTTTATTTGCCAGAACATTACTTGTAGGTGTTTAGACTCTATTAAAAGCAATGTCAAAGCTGTAATATCATTATCTCCTCCTCGACATCAGAGGCAAATTTTAATATGATCAAGGCGAAATAACCATACCAATTGACTTGTGTACTTGTTATTTTTGATTTGCCAGAACATTACTCATAGGTAATTAGACTCTATTAAAAGCGATGTTAAAAATTAGATTTCAAATAGATACATATTGATATATCAAATGATTAGATTCATTTGACACTTACTTTGACCATTCTCATATTTTACATATTGTCATATATTTCATTTAAATATATGTTTCTCTATTGTACTTACTTGAGAGAGGCATTCCATGCTACTTTCACAAGATGTCTGAGAGAGGCTACATATACGTTCAGTATTTTCACGAGAAGTTTGAGTACTAATTGTATCTTCAATAACCTGAAACTCATTACCAAGATATTGTAAATATTCTATATCATAAATTTGTGTAACATTAGCATTTTAGAAAGGTTTAAAAAACCTCAGTATAATTGATACTTAGGAAAATTGATACATATATACATGTAGAATGGAATTGTAAATAGTGTAAATGTGTCCAAATATATAGATGTCAATTCAAACTCACTGAATATTTTAACATATTTCTTTTAAAAGTGATGTTTCATATAAAAATTATATCAATGAACACCAATGCTATTTATACCACACACTGGGTACACTTTACTTTTTGAGAATACTTCCTGTAATGCTAGGTGGTTCCCTTGCTTCTGAGAGGTAAGACCCTTCCATCTCAGTGGATGTAGCTTGCTGTGGTTGCTAGAAATTCATAAACATAATCAAATTTCAAATTGTTAGTTATAATATGACACAAGAATGATAATAATTATATGTGTATTGAATCTCTCATGATTTGCGATGGTATGTAATATTTATCCAATTTCTCCGGCCTTTTGGGTAGAGCTAAAAAAAAACACCTGGAATGCATTAAAATTACTGGATGTTAGAATTTTATATCATATACTTATAGAAAATATACCCTTTTCTGCCCTGTGCGATATAAACCGTAAATTCACAGTGATGTATAAGATTTACAGGGTAAATCACACCCCATTTCCAGCGATCTTAGGAGGATATATTACACCCTTTTCCATTAATCATCAGCTATTTTAGGGTATCATTGCCTTTAATGAAGTCTAGCTCACGTACATCTCAACAGATTTGAAAATGTGCTGTATTTATATTATGTTTTATAAAAAGGGGGTTTTCATGGATGCCTATACAATACATTTAAGGTGTTTTTCCGAGCTCTGCCCGAAAGTTCTGAGAAGTTGTGATTGGGTTCAGTGGAATTCAAAATAAAGATTGCTACTGAACTTTGTCTTTGTCTGATGTTGAATACTCCATGTAATGACCCTCTTCATTCTCATGTTCCTCTCTTATTTTCTTAAGACACATGGTACATCATACTACCTGAACATTAAATTCAAAAAAATTCAAAGCCTTTTATTTTATGTTGACAGATTGCCAAAATAGCTCTTTTTATATAAATAATTATTTTATTAATAAACTTTGGAGAATTTTTTTATGATCATACAGTTCAAGTAAATCAAAGATATGTTAACATTAATTTTGCCTTAAAAACTTTTTAAAATTGGCATTCTATTAAAATATTGATTTTAATCATGAAAATGTGACAGACACCATGTACATGACATGTGTAATGAACATAAGTTTAGCCTTTTTTTTTATCAATATATAAATAATAACTAATAATCTATATAAGATACGTACGTGTATTCACAGGTAGTGTTATACCGGCATGACTAATCAAATGGATGATATCACTCTCCTTTAATCCCCTGCTTGCACTTTTTATATGCGTACGAATAGGAAGAGATCTAAGTCAATCTTCTGAATCTTTGGTGTTGTCTATGTGAGGGTGGGAGTTTAGTAAACTTAGGATTTGACACAGCTTTCTTCTTGATCGCTTTGTATTTAATTTCAAATAAAAGTTAAAATGGCTCGTGCATATTTGATAAGTGTTGTATTTAGCGAATGCAACACAAGGTTTAAGGCCTACTTCAGATAAGATAATACAAACATGATCCGAGCTGAAATTCACAAGATGCTGTATTTCTTCAGCGCAGTTCTTTTAACTTAACTTATAACAAGAAACACTATTTGTGTCTATAAATCACAAGATAACAAAACAAGTCAGCTTTTTAAGTTGTTAAAAAGGGTTAAATGAAAAAAATATAACAAATTGAATATTCTTTTAAAAAGTGAACATTGAAAAATAATTCATTTAGCAGATTGATTAAAAAAATGATTTCTTCAACACTCCCATATAATACACAAATAATATCCTGGTGTAGCCTCTAGCATGAACCCATCTACACCAATTTTAAAAAATCATGAACTCCACCCAAACTCTTTCCGATTTCAAATGTTGTAAATACATAGCGAATAGTTCTCGCTAGCGTTACACCAGTTGATATACACAAGTATTTCTAGCTATGTCCAGATTGTTTTTTGTGACGGTAAAAAGATGCTCTTTATTTGAAGAATTTTCCACAAGTCGAACATTGGAAACGTTCAGGGTTTGAATGAGCACGAAGGTGATCCATGAAGTACCGCATAGCTTTGAATTTACGGCCACATATGTCAAAACTTAAGTTTTTAGTAGCACCACACACATGCCTCGCAAGATTGCTCTCATGTCTAAATTGTCTGCTACAAACGCTACACATAAAAAGTGAAGATTTATTGCGTCCTGCTTTATGTCCTTCAAAGTTACTTTTGTAGATAAATCCTTTACTGCTGTGATCACAAACATATTTGAAATTGGCATTGTGATTCCTTTTATGAGAATTCAATCCTCCTCTTGTTTGATAAGTCTTGTCACATTGCTGGTACGAGAAATGCTTAACATCGTCATGGGATAATAAATGGTCACTAAAGTGATATTTTGAATAAAAAACTTTGACACATCTGGAGCACTGATGCCCCCTACCAGTGTGTGTAACCATGAGCCTTTTATTAAAGGTTTTATTTGTATATGATTTTTTTTGCATCGATCGCATGTATACAATTTACTTGAACTGTTGTTGTTTGAGTCAACTGTTACATTGTCTAAAACATCTGTCATTCGTGTAGGTGTCTGGTCATCTACCGTAATGGAGGGAGTTCCCTCTTGCGAAATATCATTGTCAATAAATTCCATGTCAAATAATGTCATTTCCGATGAAAATGTCTGAAATGATTCATATTTACAGGTATCATAACTACCATCATAAACAGAATATACTTATAAAGAATTAAAAATGTTTGGATCGGTATCAAAATTTCAGTCACGTACGTATGGATCGTTTTAAAAGTACTGCCCAAACATTAACAAACCTTAACGGAACGATACTATTTTCATGAAAAAAGACCCCTGATAAACGATGAAATGGTTAATGATATGGTTAATAGAATCGTAAGTATAACTTGTATGTACTTGTAGTTACATTTATAGGTAAGTTATACAGGTAAACAGTTGCAGCTACTCGGGCACTGATATCTTACATCACGACAGATAGTAAAACATAATCTATTTATATCAAATTGAATTTCTATGAAATAAAACTAAAAAAAAAAAGGGGGGGTTATCATATACGACTATGTGATACATTCGAGATGGTTTCGAGCTCTGTTAGAAAGGTCATAGAAGTTGCGAAAGACGTATTTTTAAACTACTATTATAGAATAACATATAACTGTATGAAATAATGCATATACATGGATGTTATTTCATTGAGTTTAGAAAGTGCATATTTCCAATAAAAACCAGTGTCGTTAAACGTTGTCTAATAAAAGCCGTAACATACGTTTTATCGATCGAGTAAAATTGTCATTTTTTTTTTTTTTACAAACAACGAAAATGGATAATGCTTGCAACCAAACTATTCTGTGTACAAATATTAAGAAATCTGTCGCTTCAATTTAAATTTTTTTTTTTGATTTTGGTGCAATTATGTCCAAAAACCTAATTCGACTGCACATGTGCCAAAATCAACGACAGTTATTCACATAATTTTAAGTGAATTCTTTATCTTGAAGCTAGGTACTTTGATATTTTAGTGTTGAAATGTGTGTTATGTTCCATAAGGGTTGTCAAGTTTGCAGGTTAATTAAAATCTGTGAGAAAATGAGCATTTTGTTTAATCTAAAAAGATAGCAACCGTTTAGGTAATACACCGTAAATTAAGCTAAAACAAAAATAGGCTTTTAGCCTAATTCACGGAAATTTGGAAAATTTTGCTGATTTTGTTTTCCACTAAAGCAATTTTTGCAGTACTCTAATATTAAATGTTAAGATTTTATATTTTAGTATATAAAAATGTTTTCTGTTGGTTTTACTTCACTTATTCATTGAAATAATCGTGTTGCACGATTTGCAAAAATATTGAAAAATATTTAGAAACAATAAAAGACACCATATCTCAAAATTCAAAATTTTGATCATTGACCCCATATAAATTTTATGCCAATAAGGTCAATATGACGAATAAGGTCAATTTAATACTATGAGTGTTTTTGTATAATTATCATTCAATTTTTGGTAAAACTTGATCAAAATTGGGAAGGTATTTAAAAACTGATAGAGGAAATTCGGATTTGAATATTATTTTTTTAAAATTGTTCCTGAAATATTAATGCTTTGTACCTTTTAGTGCCACAACCATTCATAAACTGTATTTTTATTTTTTACAATTGAGACAAATTCAATCGTAGTGTAAAATTTTATTGGATTTTCTTTTATTTTTCAAAAAGTACTCAATGGCCATTAACTCAAAGAGAATGTCCTACTTTTTGAACGTGAAAATTAACACTACAATCAAAGGTCTATAACATACAATAGATGGCGTTTCATTGTCATAAGTGGATTTTTGGCAGTTGATTTTAATCAACTCTCCTATGCAGTTACTCTGACAAACCGAAAGTGAAACAGTGTTTGGACCTCAGCACAAATCACTGCTGCTGACAAGACTTAGTTCTTGAAAATAATCGATAAATTCGATGTAATGTATGCTAAAGCATTGTTTTCAAGGAAAATTATTTATAAATACCTTGAAAATAGTCAGATTTTAAATGGTACGAACAATTGAAATATGTTTTGTAGTCGTATGTATTCCTACGCCAGAGTTCAATATAATCTCGTTCAACTCGACGCTCGGCTGTCTCCGTAAATCCGTGTCAGCCGAGCGTTTGGTTGAATGAGACTAGAGCTCAATATTGCTTTGATCCATACAATTTTCGAGAAATATTTCTATTACTGATATATAGTTTGATTGAATTAATTTTATCTGTAAATATATTTAACATGATTCATATGGGGGTTCTCGATATTCTTGTCGAAAAAGTCAAAAAATTCATATTATAAAAATGTACGTAATTCAAATTAGAAACTACATGTACTGGTCATACGAAATTACTTATCATTGGTTTTAAAATAAATAAACATCGACAAAATCAACTCCAGTCAGTTCATCAGTACTTTGATTTTTCATTCTGAGTAAACGTCATCCTTAAAGAGCGAATTCGGGTTAAATGCGGTGTAAGCCGTTACTTTAGTATTCGGATTTATTCTGTACTTAAAAAAATCCTATTATTGCTCAGTAAGGAATTATGATTTAAATATTTTAAATTTCTCTTGGTTCCAATTTTAAAGGTCCAGCCTCTTTTCTTTGATTACAAAATAAAGTTTGTACATGTATAATATTTTTTTTAAAAGGAAAGCACACAATTGTTTAGTTTGAACCGTAGCAAAATTCTTTTATAAGTTATCAGGTATTTCTTATAAAAAAAAATCATTATATTTTAACATACAGCAAATAACTGTTTACATTCACAGGTTAAGACTAACGATGTCGTGCAAAAAAAGCAAGCCAAATGAACACTGCTCTCGAGTACTTCCTTTTGAAGAGCAGCAATGGACTTCTTATATGGGAAATAAAGGCGACAGTCATTGGAAACCAAGGTTTATGAAATAAAGGATGGTGTTAGTTCCTGAACTGAATGACTTTTTTTATTTAAGAATCAAATAAAAGTCAATATATGTTTGCGAAGCTGTTTCTTCAAAAACTAAACTTTCGCAGAGATTTTCAATAGTTAGCGAGTTTTTAGCTAAGCTGAGCTAAAAGCTCTTGTGGGCTTTTTCACATTTTGTCTGTCGTCTGTCTGTCAATCCGTCTTCGTAAACTTTTTACATTGTCAACATCTTCTTCAGAACCACTGGACCATTTCAACCAAACTTGGCACAAAGCACCCTCAGGCAAAAGGAATTCATGGTTGTGAAATTAACGACCACGCCCTTTTTCAAAGGAATCATTGACATTTTTTGAGATATTTTCAAAAATCTTCAAAAGAACCATTAAGCAAGGAAAAGCTGAAACTTATGTGGAAGCATCCTCAACATTTAACATAAAAATATATAGAGTAGATCTTTAAAAATCTTCTTCTCAGAAAATAATCAGCCAGGAAAGCTGAAACTTGTTTGAAAACATCCTCATGTAGTATTGATTCAAAGTTGTGAAAATCATGACCCCCGGGGTAGGGTGGAGTCACAATGGATATTCGAATATTTATAGAGGAAAATATACCGGATAAATCTTTAAAAATCTTCTTCTAAAACAATCGGCCAGGAAAGCTGGTCTTTTGTGGAAGCACTGTCAGGTAGTGTTCATTTTAAGTTATGAAAACCATGACTCCCGGGGGTAGGATGGAGCCACAATGAGGGGTGGGGGTGAATTTTTACGAAGGAATAAATAGAGAAAAATCTTTAAAAATCTTCTTCTCAGAAACTAATCACGCAAAGAAGCTGCAACTTGTGTAAAAGCATTCTCAGGAGGTGTTGATTCAAGTTTGTGAAAATCATTACGCCCATGAGTAGGCTCGGGCCACAATAGGAGGTCGAACATATGAAAATATTAAGAAAATCTTTAAAAAATTCTTATCCTCAGGTAGTGTAGATTTAAGTTTGTCAAATCATGATCGCTTGTGGAAGGGTTTGGCCACAAAGTGGGGAGGGGGGGGGGGGGTCGAATATTTACACAGGAATATATAGAGAAAAATCTTTAAAAATCTACTTCTTAAAAACCATTCGCCCAGAAAAGCTTCAGTAAAAGCACCCTTAGATAATGTAGATTCAAATTCGTTGAAAACAAAAACTTGTGGAGTTGCCAGTTGCCAGTTGCAAGAGATTCTGAGGCTGGGGTAAGCGCATTCTTACTCCCCTACCTAACTTGTCCCAAACGTGTTCGATTGGAGAGAGATCCGGAGATTTTGAGGGCCAGTCTAGCATGTCAACGTTGTTCTGGTTTAGGAATTCTAATGTTGTTCGAGCCGTGTGAGCTATTGCGTTCTCCTGTTGGAATGTTAGACCTGGGCCATTGGTGCGCAGATATGGCAATACAACGGGGGTGAAAATTTCATTTCTATATCTTTGGGATGATGTTAAGGTACCGTTCACTACAACAAGTCTTGTTCGGTTTCCACCACAAATTCCTCCCCAAACCATTACACTACCACCACCAAATATGTCTACTTCTGTCACAAGGCAACCAGCAAAACGCTCTCCACGTCTCCTCCAGACACGGGTTCTTCCATTAGCAAACTTCAAACTAAAACGAGACTCATCACTAAAGAGAACCCTGGACCAGTCTTGCACCCGAAAGCGCAAATGGTGCTGCGCCCAGTTCCGTCGAGAGGTCTTGTGTTGATCTGTCAGCTCTTTTCCTCTGTACGGTCTATGGGCTTTCAAACCGTAACGCTTCAGTCTGTTTCGTACCGTCTGAGAGCTAATCCTCCTCCCTAAAGCATTTTGAGCTGAATATACCACCGTTAAAAATCTGTTTCTCAGATGAAGCAACCGGATGTGTCGGTCCTCCCTAGGTGTGATTACTCTAGGTCTTCCAATGCGGAGCCGGTCATCAGTAGATTCAGTGGTCTGGAAACGTCTCCAAAGAAGGCTGATCGTCTTCTGAGACGTTCGACTGTGGTTGCTACAGCGTTTTGGGACATGCCTGCTGAGAGCACCCCAACGCAGCGTTTACGGGGTTTTATTTTTGACAATCGGGGCATTTTAAAAATTGCATTTAATGAACTAAATTTTTGATTTTCTTTTTTGACAGAGAGCAAAGATTTTTCTTTGCAAAAATTTTTGCGAATACACGTGGTAAAACTGTGTGTAGCACGGGTTTCTACCCATTGTACTCACAGCCATTTAAAGGGCGTTTCAGTTGAATAATCAGGATTGTTTCATCACAATAGAATGTAGTTTAACTCTGTTATATAGATCATTTATTGTCAAAAAAATTGTTCGAACGAAAGTAAAACAAAATTGTACACTTACATATATACCTTTCTTTTTTTTGTGTTCAGTATATATGTTTAGTCATTTTTTGCCACTCATTATTTATTTTAATTGTAGTAATTTATCTTGTATTTGTGAATTTGTATTCTAATTCATTGATTAAAATTAACAACATCAATAGGACGAATTAAGAAATAATTTGGCAGTGACAGTAACATTGTTGTGTCGCAGTGTAATTCGACAATATACGAGATGAATATTTTGTATCTTAGCCGTCATCAGATAAGAGATAACGGGGAAACCCGTACAATTTCAATTTGCTCTGCATAAACCCCCTTTGTCTGTCTGTCTGTCTGCTTCTCTCTCTCTCTCTCTCTCTCTCTCTCTCTCTCTCTCTCTCTCTCTCTCTCTCTCTCTCTCTCTCTCTCTCTCTTCGTGTATTGTCAACAAATACAAACTTCCGCTAGGTCGAATGCTGACTGACGGTTTTCATACTTATTGTTGGGCCATTATTTATCGCCGTTTACGGAGTTTTTCGTTTTCCCGATTTCGTCAAAGAGCACTTGACAGGTGTAACCCGGTTAGCAGTGGGTGCTCACTCCTCCATGGCACCTGATCCTACCTCTATTTTTTGTTAGAGGTCCTTGTTGGCTCTGCTCCTGTTTTGTAATTTTTCCTTTGGACATTTGGTTTTGAACACCGTTCGTTATTACCATATTTCACTTAACAGTTTTACTTTCTTATCTTAACGTCATACGTCTAAAAATGATGTACTAAAAGTCTATGAATCGTGAAGTATTTCATATTTACTTATGATCTTATTTCGAGTCATTTAAAAAAAATGGATATTATAAGCGTGTTAATGTTTCATTACAGGATTCAAGCAATCGCAAATTGCATTTCCTTTTTAATTAATTGCATGCAGGCTTGGGGCAAATTACATTCTAAAGTAATGCATTAAATTGCCATAACTTCATGTATTTAGGCATTAAATTACCATTACCATTACTTGATTTTCTTGAAGTAATGCATTACACTACCATTACATGAGTAAAGTAATGCATTACCATTACCATAACTTAGTTTTAAAAAAGCAAAGCTTATAAAGAGTTTTTGCAAATATTTCAAATATAAAACACTCTTTAACATATCTATAGGTTCATGTTCAGTATCAGGTTCAAATTCAATGACTATACAAGAGTCGTTCTTTATTTGCTCAATATGTAATTATCTTGTGGCATTATGAACAATATATTACATAAGTAAAAAGATATTTATAGGCATTTGGCATGATACAATGTCAGATATGAAATAAAGACACAGAATTACATGCATAACAGAAAACAATCTATGGAATAATTTTGCGGTTTTTAAAACTTAAATAGAGATATTTCCCCAGATTACACAAATCATTATGATTTTGGACTCTTAATGGTATTGATTTATAAACAGAGGGTTTTCCCCTGTTATATTTCTTAATATATTTCATTGGATTTCTTTATACTGATGACACTTTGTGACGAAAGATTGCCGTTGCACTTTATGAACAAAGTTTCAAAAGGTTCATCTTTTAACTGTATTATGAAAATCTTCCCAGCTATACTAAATAAATGTTTTAAAGGAGCTTTGGAAGCTGGGGCTGAAAGATTCCTTGGCAATATTTATCTTAGTATATATTTATTAAGTGCAATAATAGAAAAAATACATGTATCTTGTATTTTTTCTTAGTCCAAACTAATGTACTTAAACAATATACAACAGAGAGAGAGAGAGAGAGAGAGAGAGAGAGAGAGAGAGAGAGAGAGAGAGAGAGAGAGAGAGAGAATTATTTTCAAATTGGTTATAATATTGGAAGTGATTTTGATTTTCGTCATAGATGGACAGTGCATCAATTTTACTTTTAAAGGTGCATGTCTGTCCTCTATTTTATTGGGACATAGCAAAGGGAAAGATATATTATAGTTTATTGTTGGCGAGAGAGGCCATGGCCTAAATTTGGACCACCTTACACAGAAGGAAGGCCCCATTACATTATAGTTATAAATGACATTACATTATATTTCAATGAAATAGTTAAATGAATGTAAATCATTGAACATTCATTATCATTATAAAACATTACATTAATTGTCCATTCCATTACATTAAATTGTTCGTGAGGACTAATTCAAATATTAGACCTCCATTAAACGTTATGTCTTTAAGATTTGCCCAAAGGCGAATCTTTCATTATCATTAATATTATAATGACATTACATTACATTATACATGGCCTTGTATTCTTAGATTTGCTGGTACTGGGTGAACAGATACTCAGCAATATCTTGTTTCAATAGTATGAAGCAACGCAATATACGCCACATGGTTGGACATAAATCCTATTATGGACAACCACCGCCAATAAAATTGGGGGAGCGTTGCTTCAGGCCATGGGCGTGGCCCACTCTCGCCAAACATTATTTTTATTCAATAAATTATCCAAATGTTCTTGGACATTGTTCGAAAAAAAAAAATCATTCCCAAGCTGTGACAGATGTACACCATCCTTCATAAAGAGATTTTTCGAATTCCATGAAATTTGTGGATGTTGGATGAAACTATCCCCATTGACCTTGAATTGGTTACACATGTAATTGTTTATTCTTTTTACGGCAAAATTCATAGCTTTAGTGTTTTAACTATACCTCCAATTTGTTCCTGGCAGAATGCTTGACCAACAAAACCTAGTGTTTGGTAACACACTCTATAGCTTGTTGTATGTTAATTTCATAGTTTCTCTAAGATATCTAATTTTGATATTCCCGATGTCATTTCCCCCCACAATGTATTATTAAAATGTTTGGAGTTTGTTCGTATTTTTGAAGAAGTTTGACCTTTGGAAACAAATCCTTCCATGACATACCTTCCTTCCCCTGCCAAAATATTCTCCCATTAAAACGTTTAATGCTCAGGTCAGCTCTAAACAAAGATCTCCTGGCTCGGAAAAAAGCCCACTTTATGATGGAAGAGCCGATTACCCACACCAAGTTTTCTTGATCTAAAATAAAAGATAAATTAAAAATTCAATTTCTAATGTAACGCTTATAAACTTCCGAATTCCACCTACCCTTCCTTTTAATTTCTAATTCTGAAATTCCCATATTAAAACTGTCTGAAGCTGCCCCAATTCTAAAAGAATGAGACTTATAAGTGGATTTAGGCAAACCAATTAATTTCAAAATTTTGTTTAATACTGAAACAAATTGATAACGCGTGAGGGGACTGGTATGAAAATGTATAAAAAAAAATTGACCGTTTGCTTTTGGACGAGCTGCCATGTATTTTGTAATAAGATTTACAGGGCAGATAGAATCATTGGTCTGTGCAATAAACAGTTTGCAACCCTTGCCCAGTTGATCAGCTTTAGAGCTTGGTATAGTTAACTCAGTAGCCATTACACTGGTAAGCTTAATATCATGTAAAGAAATGATGTGATGTGATTGATTATCGTTGCTATAAGTAAATTCACCAACTCTCAAAAAGGCATAATAAGCTAAAGAAAATGACGAAAACAAACTGGCTTCAAAATCGGTATTGCAAACTGCCGACGTTGTAGTAATAATTTTACATAACAAATCTTTTGTAATCAGAAGCCGACAGTCTTTTTTCCCCTTAGTTCTTTTGATACCTTCCAGCATTTTTCTCAATAAAAATTTTTGTGTTGTGTCCATTACATCCAATAATATACACTGAAAACCCACAGCAGATAAATAACAAGAAACTGTACTGTGAGATGTATTTCTAAGAGACAATTGAGCAATAAATGTACATACCGGTAATTGGTCAATAGGGGGAGGCCAAATTGACTCTAAATTATATTGATTTCTAAAATTATTAAACGCATTCAAACCGTTTGAAAACACCAGCTTTGTATTAGGGGCTATGGAACTGAGTGTTAAGTGCTCAATTTCATCTCGGATACAATCTCTAGAAATTCTTCTGGAATTGTCAACGGGTTTACGTCTGCTTCCGGAACAAGTGTCCAAAACTTTTCCCACCGTTTTCGAGAAATAGAATCTGCAATTGAATTCTTATAACCTTCAATGTGAAATGCTTTGAAATGAATATTGTTTAGCATTGCCATTAAAATTAAAGGGCGAACCAATTGCATCACTTGTTTTGATTTTGAAGACTTTTTATTGAGAATTTCAACTAGCGCCTTGTTTGTCAGTGTGAAAAAGTATTTTCTTATCACAAAATTGTGTTTTAAAAAGGCACATAGCTAAAACTATAGGCACTAGCTCTAAGAAAGTAATATCAGTCATTAAAGAACTCTGTCACTTTTCTGGCCAACCAAAGTAAGCCCAGTGGCCTTGTAAATAAACACCGCAACCTAGATTTTTATTACCCGCACTATCTGTATATAAATGTAGATCCTCATTCGAAGACCAGTTTAATTCCATAAAATTTAATGTTCCATTGAACTGTTCTATGAAATTCAACCAAACTCTCATGTCACTTTTCATACCTTCTGTTAACCTAATGTGATGTAAAGGTTTTGTGACTCCACACATAGCATCGCAAAATCGACGATTAAATGCCCTCGCTGCTTGTATTGCCTTAGCGCAAAAATTTAGTGACGCAACTAACGACTGTAATTCGCGCAAGGTCCCTTTTTCCTTACATAACATCGTGACAAGTGTTTCTTTGAGGACTGATGTTTTATCATCTGGTATTTTTATTACCATTTTTTCAGTGTCAATTATGATGCCTAAAAACAGTATTTTTGTACAGGGACCCATTGTTTTGTCATCTACAAGAGGAATACTAAAATAATTACATGTATTTTGAAAAGAATTCATTAATAAGCCGCAAGTTTTAGCATCAGCACCAGCAAAGATGAAATCATCTAAATAGTGGTTTAAGGTAGCTCGCGGGTTTACCTGCTTGTGAGAAAACCTACCTTGAAAAATTGTCCACGTGATCCATAGGTTTCAGGGTTTTATTTTGAAAATTTATTTGAGATTCGTCTGCGTAGTAATAATGTTATCGTGATTCAAACACAGTGTCGCTGATAAAATCAAGCAACGCCATTTCAATGAAATATATAGTAAAATGCATATTTTAATCGAAAACCGCATTTTAAAACTATGCTCCAAACTTTTAAACGATCTAGACGAACTTAATTTTACTCAACACAATAACAGAAGAGATAATTTTGAATCAATTCATAAAAAAATATCAATATGTGTTCTCGGCCAATTTTTCGCAAAACAACTTTAAAGATTTAAAAGATTTCACAAAATCCTATATTTTCATCATGATGTTAGCCCGACGTCATTAATTTCTTTCGTTTGAGAACCAAAAATGAAAATGCGCTGGTTGACCAGACTAGCCGATTAACACATATTAGAACATGCAAATCCAATCAAAATTATAATAAATGTTTTCGAATGCACAAATGCAATTAAAGTAAGGTTGTGAAGAGAAGAAACTTGGCTACTTTTCTTTTCATGAAACTTAAACCTGTTTTTACTTGAACAACCCACTGAATGAAATGTGCAAATTTCTCCCATAACGCACAACTGATCGAGCAACCCATAGGTAAACACATGTCATAGTAATATTTGTTGCAAACGAAATGCAGACTTAACATCCATTTTCGCCAACTGGCAGTTTTTACCTATAGAACAAATCATAGACAATACATCATCAAATGATGTATAAGTAATGAACATGAATCTGCGTTAATAAAATCGTTGACGCTAAGATTTGCAGGATAAGAAAGATGATGAATTAAGCGCCAACCACCATCTTTTTAGGTACAATACTAATAGGAGATAATCTCAAATTTTGTAAAGGAATAGAGTCAAAGGGACCAGCAATGCGACCTAAATCGATCTAATTCTTTGCGAATCTTTTCCCCCACCTCGAGTGCAAGTTCACTAGCGGATACTAGATTTTTACAGTCTGATGAAAAACGTGGACCTTCGTATTGTAATTCAAAGCTTTTTTCATCCGGAACTGCCTATCATATTTTCTCAACCCAAATCCATAACAACGACTAGCAGCAGTTTTAATAATTGACATGTATTTCAACAACTGCTGTGCTTGATCTGAGTGAGCACATAAATACACACTTGAAAAAATAAAAAATGCGTCCAGCCAAGTTTGAATATCGTTGATTTTTGAATGACCTAACGGCTTTACAGTAAATTGCCCGTTTGTAAAAGTGATTTTGTTTTCATTTTGGTATTCATTATCTGTATATCTGTTCAATAAACAATGTAGCTCAACAAGTTCGCCATTCATTATTTTTTGTTTCGTTGCTTGTGGTACGTGAACACCTAATTTATCATTAACACTTGTAATTGATAATGAATTACATGTAAAAACATCAGATTCAACATTCAAGTCTTGATTGATGGAAGAGTAGTTACTTTCATTGTTTTCTGTTTCTTTTTTCTGTTTTCTGTTTTCTGTTTCTTTTGCCTCGGACCCCCTGGAGATTATCGTCTCAACAGGTAAGATTTTGTATGAGAAGGACGACACCACTTCATCCAGAGAAGGAACTTCATTTTTTGATTCCAATTCAGTTGGTGCTAATGCGGTGGCGTCCGAGGTTCTCTTCCTCTTGATTCCTGGGCGGCTAGTCCGAAATATCTGACGTTTTTCTGGCTTTTTTAACGATTTTGATATTAACTTCCAAGTGGCAAAACTGGCAAGTAAATATCAAAATCGTTGAAAATGTCAGATATTTCGGACTACTGGGTGGCTAGCTCTCCCCACCAGCTTTCTTGTCCCCCCAGTCAACTCTTTCTCTTTATGCAACTGCTGCCGGGGCTGCATTTTCACAAATTCGTTGTTTTTCTAACAGGATGGAAGTTTTTCCTGACAGGATGTTTGTTTTTTCTTAACAGGATGCAAATCTGACAGTACATAAACTATACTAACGGTAGACGATATGACGTCACAACTAAGGTTGCTTGACGTCACATATACTATGATGCATTTGTTTTTCCCGAAGTTTTTTTTAACACTGATCTTAATTCAGGGTAAATGCGGTGTGAGTCGTTACTTTAATAATAGGATTTATTCTGTATATGAATAAATCTTATTATCCTGGGGACAGTGTTTTGTTGACAAATTTTTATTGAAGTGCGAACTAATTAGAGTAAATCGTTTAAATGATTTAAAACTCTTAATAACAGCACTCTTGAAAATGTTATAAAAATGTGTTGTAATATCTAGTTATATTAGCAATTTAAAAATGAATTTTTGAATATCTTTTTTAATTATACAACCAAAACATTTTTAGCTCAAGAATGATTTCTTTCTTCTTCAAATAAATTTAATCAAATTCAATTTCAGCTATTCATTTATTCATTACATTTTTTAAAGTAAACATGCATAAATAAGCATAGTAATGCAATGTAATGCCATGTTATGCCAGAATTGCACTACATCTGGGAAAGTAATGGATTACATTGCCATTACTTGCAATGCTAATTTTGTAGCATTACACATTACTAGCATTACTTTAAAAACATGTAATGCATTGCAATGCATTACCATTACATTTAGCATTACCCGATTGCATGGTGACTAATGAAAATAGTAGCGTTTTCTTATTGTTTAAGCAGAATATAAAGGATGTGATAAAACGTCTAAAGGTATATGGAAATTGTCATCTAATGGCTAAAACACTGTCTTCATTAGGCCGACACAACGTCCTTTCAAGACGAACACACCGTCCTCTTATGGCTAACACACCGTCCTCTCAAGGCTAACACACCGTCCTCTCTACTTAACACAACTGAAGTATAGTGAAAATACAATGTTTTGATTTAGAAGATAACGCAAAATGCACCCCACTCGTGTCACTGGTTGTATATCTTATATTTGTTCAAAATCTTGCATAAATATCTCTACTGGAAAGTATGGTCCACGATGGAAGGTTGCGGGTCATAGCGTTCGAATGATCGGTAATGCTTGTGTGAAACACACACACACACGCGCACGCACGCTCGCACATGCATGTATACAGAGAGCAGCGATGTTTTATCCCTTCACAAGGGAGATATTTAATATATATTTTAATTTTACTATTTTTCTGTCACATCTACCGTCTCAATTGTTGGTGTGACGACCTAATCATTTATTTTACACAGCATGATGAAAAAGTCATTTCCTGACTTGCATCTTAACCTCCATATACTTTTCAGATCTGTTACTGAGAACTTCTAATAGGAATTTACCAATAGTTTTTAAATTGGCATAACTTTGAAACACTCACTAATGTTACTGATAATTGAGCCTTTGAGTAAATTGGGATGGAAAAGACGATAAATGTCATCTTTGCCAAGTTTACAATGGTTTATTGATAAATTCTTGCTTGGAGATTCAAAGCATGAGCCAATCAATATCTGCTTATTGGCATTTTAACCCACTGAAGTATTAGATAAATAAAAGTATTGGCAGTCTAAGCGTCCATTATCTCTAGAGTTAACTTGTAAACACATAGCTCCGGATATGACATAATGCTCATTGCAAATTAAAATGCTCAGTCTAAGTGCGCAATCTTAAGAACAACGAACTGCCCCATCTGCTCTAAATGTAAAAATTCTTTTATAATTATCAAACTTAAAACATGCTGAAAGAACCTTAACCCCATCCAGCATTTAAATGTTTTCTAAGTTTAGACTCAGCATCCAGGTCTTCTTAGTCTTTTAGTATATAAGTGCATCATCCAAGCAAGTTTGGTCACACAGTTTTGACACAATCTGAGCAAAAACAAGAAAAGGGAGGGGAATATACTAGTATAATACATGTAAACCAAAATGGAGCTATCAAGCCGGAACTGATTTATTGGTAAGTCAATTGTAACTTGGGGGTTTAACATATAATGATTTAATGAATGTTTTTCTCAGTGAAAAGGCAGATTCTCTTGTTTTGGCCAAAAAAATTGTTTAATTAATTTACAGATACTGTTAATATCAATTCTATGTAAGGATCAAATATTTATATAAGAATCTGTTCACGAATGGTCACCAATTTTCTTTATATTTTTAAACATAGTCACACCTAGGTGTAAAACGCAAGTTGGTTGCGGGTAATTGTTGCCATGGTAACTGAGGCTAAATGTGGGAAAATAGCAAAACTTACCTACTTTGAAGCCTAAAATTAGAAGGTTTTGCCCACAAATATAAACCATCTAAGACATAATAAAACCTTTGTCCTATTGTCAATTTTTTTTTTCATTAAAAAAACCGAGAAATTAAATACTTTTTAAACATTACCACGGAAACCGTTAAATGTTTTTGAAATCAGTGTTGTTCGCTTTTTTAGTTAGTCGAAATGGAAACCCATCACATTTTCATGCTCTTACATGTATCAATGAAAATTAACACCCGTTGCAATGGTAACAAAGTTAAGAAATAGGAAAAGCCAAAAATTAAAGGTTTTTTTGATATACTTAAATTCATGATATACGAGAATTCAGCAATTGTTTTTGTTGGAACTTGTGAAAATAAGCCTTTTTTAATTGAATACCACTAAATTCTTTGTTGCGCAACACAGAAGTGCTTTTTGCTATGGAAATTAAAATTGTACTGAAATTCACACAGAAATTCTTACACAGAAGTGTATGAATGTCACTTGACTAGGTTGACAACTATAACAGCCAATAGATGTGTTTTTATTAAGTAACATTATTATATTCATTAATGTTATTCGTTTCACTTGAACAAAAATAAAATATTTATTTAATAAACACAAAAGTGAAGCACTCTGAAAGTGCAGGTAAATTAATTCGAAGATAATGAAGATAAGAAAACTTAAATGCTAAATGCCAAGATTTTTTATGACTGAAAGTTTCTCATATATTATTTCCCTATCTGACCGCCAGCACCATTGATATGTTGCAACCACTATTAAAACAAGTATTCTGAGAGTATTGCATTAGCAATACACGTCCCCTACCGGTTTGTAGAAATTTATGAAAACAATGCACTGTTATGCAGAATATCATTTCTTACCGTCTTCTGTACCCCGAATCAACAGACCAAACCGATAACGAACCCGATTGTAATAATACAAAGAACTCGTCGATTAAATTTAAAACACAATACTTGACACTATTTTACAGAACTTATTTGTTTGTTAGAAACAATAAAAGGAATGGTCCAAGTAATGCACGATATTATTACTTACTACATACTTTCCTCGCAATCGCAAAATATATTATTTCCCTATCTGACCGCCAGCACCATTGATATGTTGCAACCACTATTAAAACAAGTATTCTGAGAGTATTGCATTAGCAATACACGTCCCCTACCGGTTTGTAGAAATTTATGAAAACAATGCACTGTTATGCAGAATATCATTTCTTACCGTCTTCTGTACCCCGAATCAACAGACCAAACCGATAACGAACCCGATTGTAATAATACAAAGAACTCGTCGATTAAATTTAAAACACAATACTTGACACTATTTTACAGAACTTATTTGTTTGTTAGAAACAATAAAAGGAATGGTCCAAGTAATGCACGATATTATTACTTACTACATACTTTCCTCGCAATCGCAACTTCTCGGGCCTTTCCGGCAAGCTAGGAAAAACACCTCGAATGTATTACCTACGCGTCCATGACAACCCCCCTTTTTATAAAACTTGATATAAATTCAAAACATTTTAAGATCTGTTGAAATGTGAGTAACACTTCATAAAAGTCAATGATATACCCTAAAATATACCACAGAAGTGACTTACAATGCAGTCTAGCCGATATTTATTTTAATGGGAAGCGACTCCATTTTGTATAAAATTCTAACATCCGGTGATGTTAATACATTCGAGGTGTTTTTCCGAGCTTGCCGGAAAGGCCCGAGAAGTTGCGATTGACTTTCCTCGTTTATTCAATACACACCGAGCCCGATAACGAACCCGAACATTAAAAAATAGGAATATAAAAAATTAATTTTCTCGAAAATATGTCAACCAGACACTAGAAAAGTGTAAACTTGATCTGTAGTTTGACATTTTGAAGCTGTTCAGCAAATTTCATATTATTCCTCAAACGCATAAAGAAAAAATAATAATCGAGACAATGAAATTAATTACTTATGATTTTCACTGCTTGCAGATATAACTAGTTTTCGTAGATTAACATAAATACATGTTCTCATATTTTTTTCTTTATTTTTCAGACTTCTAAGGATTTTTTTATTTACAAAAAGAAGAATGCATGTCATTGCGTTTTAGAATAAAAAGAACTTTTAAAAGATATTTGCAGGATGTATTTCACATATTTATTCGAATTATACAGATTGTCATCCTTTCCAAATCTTCTCTTTTTTAGTCACATGGTTTGATGTTTCTCTCATTGATCCCTCCTAATATATTTTAAGAGGACAGAGAAAATATTTATCTACATAGCCTGCTTTACTCTTTTCCCACCCTACAGCATGCACAGCTGAACGAATTTGATGATTTGTATTACTCTACCTAATGAATGATATATAATGCAATGGTTTCCGAAGCAAGACGACGAGTAATCACAGCTGTTACAGCATTTGCAAAATGGGTTAAAATCGTACATGTATTGTTCCGCTTGTTATGTCGGTTTTGAATGTTATACAATCAGGCAATTCTGGTTAGAGTTCTATCATATGCTTCTGATTTTTCCTTATCCAATTTAGAGCAGATCATTTCAAGAAAGTTGCAGTGCCTGATCTTAAGCGTGCTGAACTGTGTTCGAGATTGATTTATCTTGTACTTAATTGCTTTAAAAAATTCAAATGCACCGAAATAATGACACAGTCAACCAATACAACATATGTACCATCCTTTCAAAAAAAAAAATTGCCTTTTTCCGCCATTTTTCAAAGCTAAAATTATCTTTCAACAAAAAAGGGCTACACAAATATTAAAATGCGAAAGTAAAAGTGCGAAGTTGCGAGGGCGAAATAGCAATATTAGTATGGCTCCTTCGTCTTCACGCCTTTTCATCTTTTTGCTTCGCTGTCGCGTAAAAATCTAGTAATTTTACAAGGAATACATTTTATCCAGAATCTTGATCTCTGTATTTGAATAATACAATGTAAATTTGAATCCCATGGTTCTTTTGTAGCTATTTCATCGATTTTTGTAGCTATGTTTCATCGTGTCAATTATATTACACATTACTAGTGTCATGGAAATAATTACTAATTGTGCCAGTTCTCTTGCTGTGTCAAAACTGATTACTTTCTCTAAACAACAAACAGCTTCTTCTTCAGCTATCCGGTACTAAAATGGAAAAGATTTTAACGAAATTGATAAACCTAAGCATTTAATAATTTGCGTTAATAAAAACTGTGATTTTTCGATATTGACCACCAGTCCTGTTCTCTGAATACAATTAGAATCTAATACTTTGACTCTCTGTTGAAGCAGATGCTAAACCGTCATTTGAATACAATTATTATAGTTTTTTTCTCATAAATCACAAGAAATCTTAGGTATTTGTAAAAAAATAGATGGATGTGATAAAGAGCAATTGACATAGCAGTAATTTTCTGATATTCTGCTATTTTTCAACTTTATCTGTAATGGTATCCTGATTTCAGATCAGATAATACAATACAAAAAAATAATATCAGTAGAATAATTCATTATTATGAAAGTTGTATAGTGAAAGTGCACCGAGGGGAAGGCTCTGCCGAACCCTAGACCGTGAATCTAAGCATGTAGGTGGAAAATTGCAATCCCACACGATTATGTAGTGAATGATTATTTTTCACGCATTATTTTACATTTAAAAAAAAACAATTCTGACAACTTTCCCTTATGACGTTCAAAGTTTATTTGAGATTTATTCTTCCGCACGCTACAAATAGTGCAGGTCAGGAAGGGGCATTTTTCTATTAGAATATGCTAAAATGTAATCGGTTTAGCAAAACAATTATTTAATTAATTTGCTCATATCATCATTTTACATTTACTTACAGCAAACGATGTTTGTTTACGTCTTACAACGGCATAGCAATATACAGTGTGTAAGAAAAAATTTTCACACTGTTGTTTCACACCGGACAGACTGATCTTACAAAGGTCATAATGCGAGAAAATATATAATATAATATAATATAGGTAAAATATAATAATACAGGTAAAAAAAATACTATATGATAATCTCGAGGAAACAAGGTTTTTTGACGCGGGAGAGGAAACGGACGACTGGAAAGAAATTTTTAAAAAATGAGAAAAAACCTTCATCAGTCAAAAAAAATTTCAAATCTATCAAGCCATCTCTGAGAAGTTCTGCCGACAAAAAAGGGGAAAAAATTAAGAAAGAAAAAAACAAAGAAAGAAAAAACACTACAATCACTATAACGTCTTCCGTTGGAAACGGAAGACCTTAATAACTAGACTCTTGTTGCTATAGCAACAAAAAGGTCTTCCGTTCCTCATGTATTAATCAGTACAAAAAATATATATTTATCTTGTAAACAGAAAATGGATATAATATATTCTGTAAAGGAATTCCCAAAAAATAAAAACAAAAGGACAAAATGTCAATTTTTGAGTACTTTCTGTGACGAATGGAAGTTACGCCGGATCATACAGAACATAGTAAATATATCTTCATTCATTGTTTTGTCTTTCCTCAAAGTTTGGATGTTCAAGTTTTCGTTAGTTATAATATCTCGTTGAGAAAAGTTTTTTGTCTCGGGACCGGAAACGAACGAATGGAAATAATTAAAAAAATTGAAAATACATATTTTAGTACATTAACCTACGATACGTTATTGTTCATCACATTGAGTAAAATGTTAAAAAAATTCTAAAGTTAAAAAAAAACTTCTATTGCTTGAACACTTCGAGTGAGAACCGGAAGTGACGTACAACCAAATGAAACCCGTTGTACACGTGTTCATTCAAATGTCCATTATCCATGCAATTTCTGTGTATTGATCTCTCACATTTTCTGAGATCTTGTGGGTAGTTTTTTATTAAAAAGAAGTCTACCTGAGATATTTAAGATGTCTCACAGGAAGTAGAACTTTTTTTGGTTTTTTTTTTTACCATGTGTAGATGACCTTTTGTATTCTTATAGCTAAAATATTACTTCCATTCTAAATGACCAACATATTTTTAAAAAATCAAATTTGGTTGTACTTCCTGTGACGACCAGAAGTTACGCCGGATAAAACAAAATAGTGTTAACACATGTTCATACATAGGTCTGTCATCCCACAAAGTTTGGTTGTTCAAGTTGTTACCGTTTTTGAGATCTCGTCGAAATAGGGTTTTTTGTCTTGGGACAGGAAACGGGCAAACGGAAGTGCTAAATGAAAAATAAATTTACTGTTTTTTGTTAAATTGCCCATCTTACATCATTCTTTATCGAAGTACCTCAAACTATCGAATGAAAACAGTTAAACGGATAAACAGCTTGATTGGTTTGAACTTTTCCGGTGTGGACTGGAAGTGACGGTCGACAAAATGAAACTATTTAAACACATCTTTATCAAATATCTATAATCAGTGAAAGTTTCGTGTCTTGATCACTTACAGTTTCTGAGATCTTGCGGGTACAAAATATGTTTTATAAAAGCTTCTTGAGATGATCGAGATATCTCACCGAAAGTAGAAATTTTTTTGTTGATTTGAATTTGCATAGATGACATATGTAAGGATTTCTACTAATATCTTTATTTTATAGAAAATTAATTAAATACGTATAAACAAAAATTTTTGAAGTGCTTCCAGTGACGACCGGAAGTTACGACAAACAAAACAAAATAGTTTAAACACATATACAACTATAGGTCTATCATCCCTCAAAATTTGGATGTTCAAGTCTTTATTGTTTCTGAGATTTCGATGTAACAAGCTTTTTGTCGCGGGACAGGAAACGGACGACAGGAAATAAATTTTCATAAATTGAAAAAAAAAATTTCGAGATATGATCATTCTCTATCAGTCCTGAAAACTTGAAGTAAATCTATCGAGCCATCTCTGTGAAACCTTGTGGACAAAAACTGGGGGAAAATATAATAATAACTAGACTCTTGTTGCTATAGCAACTAAAAGGTCTTCCGTTTCTCATGTATTATTTTGTACAAAAATCCATTTCTGTTGTAAACAGAAAATGGATATAATATATACTGTAAAGAAATAAAAAAAAACAAAAAGACAAAATTTAATTTTGTTGAGTACTTTCTGTGACGACCGGAAGTTACGCCGAATCATACAGAACATAGAAAACATATCTTCATACATTGTTTTGTCTTTCCACAAAGTTTGGATGTTCAAGTTTTTGTCAGTTATAATATCTCGTTGAGAAAAGGTTTTTGTCTCGGGACCGGAAACGAACAAAGGTAAGTGATTTAAGAAATAGAAAGTACATTTATTTATGGTACGTTACTGTTCATCAAATTGAGTAAAATATTAAAACAAATCTAAAGTTAAACAAAAAACCTTCTATTCCTTGAACGCTTCGAATGAGAACCGGAAATGACGTACAACCAAATGAAACCCGTTAAACACATATTCAATTAAATGTTAATTATCCATATAATTTTTTTTTCTTGATATCTCACAGTTTCTGACATCTTGTGGGTACATTGTTTCTTTAAAAGGAAGTCTACCTGAGATATTTGAGATGTCTCACCGGAAGTAGAACTATTTGTTGGGTTTTTTTGCAATGTGTACATGACCTTTTGTATTTCTATAGCTTAAATAAATGTTACTTCCATGCTAAATAACCAAATATTTTTTTTTAAAAAATCAAAATTGGGTGTATTTTCTGTGACGACCGAAAGTTACGCCGGATAGAACAAACTAGTGTGAACCCATGTACATACATAGATCTATCATCCCACAAAGTTTGGTTGTTCAAGTCGTTACCGTTTTTGAGATCTCGTCGAAATAAGGTTTTTTGTCTCGGAACAGGAAATGAACAAACGGAAGTGCTCAGTGTAAATTGTATTAAATATTTCTTGATCTTGCTTTTTGTACATTATTGCTAATTTAAGTACCTTAAAATATCAAAAGGAAACAGTTAAACTGATAAACAGCTCGATTTTTTTAACTCTCACTGTGTGGACCGAAAGTGACGGTCGACAAAATGAAACCGTTTAAACATATCTTCAATTGAATGTCTATCATCCATGAAAGTTTCATGATTTGATCGCTTATAGTTTCTGAGATCTGATGTGTTTTAAAAAAGCTACCTGAGAGAATTGAGATATCTCACCGAAAGTAGAATTTTTTTGTTGATATAACATCGCATAGATAACTTATGTATAGATTTATACTTTTATGTTTATTCTATTGAAAAGGAATTTAATGGGTAAAAATAATTATTTTTGAAGTGCTTCCGGTGACAACCGGAAGTGATGACGAACAAAAAAATAATTTAAACACTTTTACAGTTATAGGTCTTTCATCTAACAAAGTTTGAGTGTTCAAGTCTTTACCATTTTTGAGATCTCGAGGGAACAAGCTTTTTCAACGCGAGACAGGAAACAGACGACAAGAAATGAATTTTGACAAAATGAACAAAATTTCTCGAGATATTATCATTCTCTTTCATTCCAGAAAATTTTACGAAAATCTATCTAGCCATCTCTGAGAAATCTTGTGGACAAAAAAGGAAAAAAATAATAATAACTAAACTCTTTTTGCCATAGCAACAAAAAGGTCTTGCGTTCCTCATATATTCAGGACGTTGGATCCTGCGATCAAAAGTCTTTTTTTCTAAAGTATTTTTAAAAAATCTACACACAAAGCTTAACCAAAATTCAAAACAAAATTTTGGGGTCTATATGCTTCATTTGGCGCTACGGTGTATTAAATATGACCTTTCTGCACTGAATGTGCAAATTGCACATAAATCGCTTTTCCCTCTATATTTCATTATCGGAATCATGCTATGGCATCAAATACAAATTTAAACTATTCAAAATAAATAAAATTAAAATAATCATGAAGAAAAATGTTACAATTTCTTCACCCAATGGATATTTTGACCTTTTTGCACTGAAAAAACGTTGTTTTTATCCATTAACGATTCAACATGAAATGAAATTATTTAAATGTCTCAAACTTTTTTTCAAATAATGTTAAACTTCTTAGAAAAATCTTCAAATTTCAGAAAATAAAACCAAAAGTATGGGTCTAATATGTAAAATTTGAGATATGGCATAAAATAAGCTAATTTTAGCCCAAAATTGGGATTCATTTTTCTATGACTTTTATGAAATATAAGTTAAATTAGCCAATATGTGTCGAAAGAAATATTGAAAACTTGTAAAAATATGTTTTTCATAACGAAATGAAGATATTCTAATTGAAAAACTATCTGGAAATTTTATTTGCACTAATAATAAGGAAGCTAAAGTGACGGTACTCTAAAACAACTGAGTTAAGAAAAATGTTCATTTTCTTCTTAAAAACCTCCCGCCACAAAAAATAGTCCCATACTAAACTCTGTAAATATGTCATTGTTCCTTTTCTTTTTTATTTTAAATAGTTTAATTGGCATCATAAAATATGAATTTATGAGTAGAATCAATATGCATAATTTCCAGAATAGAGGTGACCCAAAATGGCTACCCAAAAACAGAGGAACAAACCTCTTTAATCTGTACAAAAATTCCATTTATCTTGTTAACACAAAAATGGATATTGAATATAATGTCAAGAATTCTCAAGAAATAAAAACAAGAAGAGAATATGTGAATCTTTTAGTACTTTTTGTGACGATCGGAAGTTACGCCGGATAATACAGAACATAGTAAACATATCTTCATACATTGTTTTGTCTCTCCTGAAAGTTTGGATGTTCAATTTTTTGAAAAAAGGAGACTAAATTAACATTTCTCTAAAACTATTGAGTTATTATACACTGTACTCCTTGCAAACGAAGTTTGGGGGGTATATAGGAATCACCTTGTCCGTCCGTCTGTCCGTCCGTCCGTCCGTCAGTGCAAAATTCGTGTCAGGTCCATATCTTTCTTATGGAGAAACATTGGAAGTTCTTACTTCACTCAAACATTGCTTATGACCTAAGGGTGGTTGACCCAAGGTCATTTGGGAAAGGTCAAGGTCACTGGCAGAATAAGTGCAAAATTCGTGTCCGGTCCATATCTTTTTTATGGAGAGACATTGGAAATTCTTACTTCACACAAACATTGCTTATGACCTAAGGGTGTGTCATGACCTTGACCCAGTCATTTAGGAAAGGTCAAAGTCACTGGCAGAAAAAGTGCAAAATTCATGTCCGGTCCATATCTATCTTATGGAGAAGCATTGAATGTTCTTACTTCACACAAAGATTGCTTATGACGTAAGGGTGTGTAATGAATTTGACCTAAGGTCATCTGATAAATGGGTCAGTAGACAAAGAAACTTACAAGTTTCTGAATGACATTAAACCGTCATTAAATATGGTCATCTTTATCTTCTACCAAAAACCCACAAAATTCCTGAACACATTTACAACGCTTTAATGAACGGTCAATGCAGCATCAGAAAATTACCACCTGGTAGACCAATTATCGCGCAATGCAACACGCCGACAAGGAAAATAGGACAGTACTGCGATCACTTTCTCGTCCCTATCGTACAAAAACAATTAACGTATATTAAAGACACTGCGGACTTTATTAACAAAATTGAAAGCCTCACGCCGCCATCTAACGCATTATTAATTACTTATGACGTGACAAGCATGTACACAAACATGGAATTCAATGAACTCCTTTCATCGGTGCACGAGACTTACACGCAGGCTAATACAATTAAATCAGACATTCCTTATCCCACACCCAAGGAGCTAACGCTTTTATTGAAATGCGTTTTAGAAAACAATTACTTTGAATTGGACGGAAAATTCTACAAGCAAATCATTGAAGCAAGCATGGTTGCAATTCCAAGTCCAGAAATTTGTGACATTAGAATGTATCAAATCACGCAGCATATTGTTACACAATTTCGTCATGCAAACAACATTTTGTTCCATGGAAGATATCGGGATGATGGCTTTATTATATTCAATAGCACCATAGAGTAAAAAGAGGATTTTATTCAAATTGGCAATCATTGTCACAAGCATCTTCAATTTACGTTTGAAGTCTCACCATCGTCTTTGAATTTTCTTGATACTACAGTTTACAAAGGCCCCAGATTTTAAACCTTTAACAAGCTTGACATCAAGTCATTTATCAAACCTACAAACAACTTTCAATATCTACACAGACAGAGCGCTCATAGCCCATCTGTGTTTAAAGGTTTCATTAAAGAAGAATGCATTAGACATGCACGAAATACTACCGGCCCTACAATTTTGAATGCTACACTCCATGATTTTAATTTTCACACGGTCATTTGGACAAGGTCAAGGTCACTGGCAGAAAAATGCAAAATTCAAGTCCGGTCCATATCTTTCCTATGGACAAATATTAGAAGTTCTTAATTTACATAAGCCTTGCTTATAATCCGAGGGTGTGTCATGACCTTGACACAAGGTCAATTGAAGCAGTTCAAGGTCGTTGTTTTAAAAATGCTTAATTCCTGTCTGTGCCATGTCTTGTATTAATGGAAATAATTAGAAGCTAAAATTTGATAAAAACCTTGCTTGTCTCAGGCCACATAAAATTATCTTTTAGATTCTCATCCCCGTTTCTCTGAAAATGGCCTGCCCTGATGTATTTTTTTGGGGAAAAAATTGTGGAAAAAAAAAATCGGAAAAAAAATCGGGCTCAGTACACCAAAAATTCAAAATGTTTATATTAAATGGCTGCTTGACATGTGGATTTTCGTTTGATTCGAGTCATGTTTGTTAACATAAGGATGCAAATGTCCTCATGCATTAACAGAGCAGTTTTTATTTATAGAATATGGACGGTGAAATAGATTCATCCAATATTTTCTATAATAGTAAAAATACATGAGTTATGATTTTTTCTTAGCAGGGGGTATCAATTGTAAGCTTGTTCACAGTACCTCTTGTAAAAATTGTTTATTTTCTTCTTGAAAACAGACCGCCACAAAATATAGTCCCTTACTAAACTCTGTAAATATATTGTTTACTCTTAATAATTTTACTCAATATGGTTTATTTGGCATTGTAAAATATAAATATACATATATAATCAATATGTATTGCAAAATATTTAGATAAAAGGTGACATGAAATAGTTACCCAAAAAGAGAGGAGCAAAATTCTTAATTTTTTTTAAAGCATTTATGATAGAGTTCGCATTATAACCTTTATTATTTTATCATTTACTTTTTTGTTTGATTTTTGGACAGTGTGTTTTCCATTGCCCTTAAGTTTTAATTTATATAAAAAAAGAGATTTCTTTCAATATCTAAGCTGACCTGATATGTTTTGAAATTGAGCCTTTAAAACGAAACGGTTGAAACGAGGTTCAACTACATCGTATATAATAAGTGGTTTGATTCTTTTTAAGCTTGTTGTTTTGGTAGGTTATTGCGTCTTCAGAGTCGCCCATGACGAACATGTGTAAATTGTACGAAATAGAGCCTTTGAAGGTTTTTTTTATTGAAATAGTACACAATAATTGGACGGACCGTGCTTTTAATTTTTATGTCACATGTTTAGGTGACAGTTATAACAGCCAAGAGATAAAAAGAATAAGCAAACACTGACACGTGTTTGGGCAACATTAATAAATACATGAGGTATTTCTGGATCTACAATTGACAAGGTTCATTATCAAACCTTAAATGCATCAAAAATCCTTCTTAAAGTCCGTAAAAGACTTATCATCTATGGCAAATAGAAGATGCAACGAATTTCTAATCATTCATTCAAGAGGTCAACCCCACTCTCCAAATCCAGAATACTTTATCTCATTATGGCAGTCACACTACATATACATGTAAGGTGGGAAAGTAACTGCAGGACTTTTGACTTCATTGGTCATTCTTTCCATCAATCGTTACCCCGGACTTATTCTGATTTTTTGATATTTTTTAAGTCACTGGTTAGCTAAAAGCATTATTGACACATCAAGGACTTTTGCTAAACATTTCTGTTTGGTAAAACATTGGATACTCAAATATTATCACTGTGGACATATGGCAGAATGTTTTTCAATAATGCACTCTGACGTCTTGTCCTTATCGGTAAATGAGTGCCAGCCAGTACAGCGTGTAAGGTTAGAATCTAATCTGCCCAGTAAAGAGAAAATACCTGTGTCTTGGTAAGTAGTTATTGAGATTTAAAATCTAATTGAATGCTGAATTATTTTGATAGCCTGTCTTATATTAAGCAATTTTAAATAAAATTTACATATATTCGAAGTAAGGTTTAAATTTAAAGATTTAATATAATCATTGTGCAACTATTGAGGTTATTGATCAGATTTAGATTCCATACAGATAAAATATTCATAAAAGATCATAACTTTCTTCTTGTCATGTTTTTAAATGAAATTTAAAAAAATATATGCATTCTTTTCGTATTGAAAAAAAAATGGTATGAACAAGTTGTTTATATGTATCAAATTTGTAGAAAAGATAGATTAACTCGGAGTAAACATAAATAGCATTTAGTCAATTACTTACTTTAGCCGGTATTTATTTATTCATTTATTTGACAACGGCCCAACATTGATCAATGCAATTAACATTAGCAGAGAACGGGGTCTCTAAACCCCGTGAAACTCTGCCTAGTCGGTCGTCGGTGAATAGAAGAGCGGAAAACCTTGACTTGGGAAGATGCAAAGCATATACCCGTTCAAGTTTTTCCTGTATCTTTCTTATTTTCTCGTTTAAACTGATTTGCCTTTACATGTATGTAAACATGATCATGTGAGAAAAAAATCAGATACCAGTGAATGTAAGTCCAGAACCAGCTTCACTTTATCTCAAAACACCGTCCAATGGTGACCTCATCAAAGATTAAGTTATGTGTGGGTTCACCCAAACATAACGCGACGTATGTGCTGAGAAAATTAATGCATCAAAAAGTAAAAGCTAGACATAAGATGTTTATTTTGATGTATCTAATTTCACTCTGAAGTTTACTAGAATTTTAAGCATATCCCTAGTATTTGTATTGTGCGTGAAACAAACATCAAAACAAAACAAGTATTCCTTTTAAAGGAATGATCGGCAATAATGATATATTGATATCTAGAAGCAATCAACATGATCATATTGATTTAAAATAATTTAAAAAGTACTGTATTTTTACAAAATATGGAATTTTTTGAATCTGTACACCATAATTTCATCATTATAAACCGTCAACAAATTTAATTTTGAAATAAATTTGAGAAAAGTCGTTCGTAAACTCCTTGTCTAGTTTTATATTTTTAACGTAATTATTAAATGTTAATGTATCTTCTTCTTCTTCAGAATACTGAGTAGGGCTCTTCAAAGAGCATTTACACGTATACAAAGAAAGAGTTCTATTAAATTAATGCGACTCAAAAACATTGAATGCCATCATAACTTGCTACTGAGGTCGCATTATAACGTAACCTTGTTTATAAATCAAGCCGTCTTCATAGCTACTACTATGCAACATCAATAGATCGAGGTCAGTTCATGGAGCATCTTCTTATGATTGGGGTCAGTTCATCGAGGTCAACTACATTACTGAATGAATCTTTCGATCGAAATTCTTACGCGTGAGACAAAATGTGCATTCTTGAATTAACAGGTCGAACTGTATTTTATGTATGTTTGCATCTCTTAAGGTAATGAATTGAAAGACAACTGAGTAAAATGTTATATAAATACTAAACCAAACTTCAAGTTTTTATAAGAACTACTTATGCAAGCGGAATGTGTGCGCACGTGGAAGCATTTGCCGGATGCCTCATATGGACACGATAGTGATCGGCCGAAGCCGATCACAAAAACTTACCCGTGTCATCTCCTGCAATAACTGAATTATGACCGCGCGTCAGATTTAATTGAATGCTAAACAAACAAATCAAACCCCATCCATTACAGCTTTTGCAAAACCAACGCATGTTTTCTCAATGCCCTCATTTAGGAATTCACTAGATTTCTAAAAGTTTTCAATGCTTTTCCATCCATATCTTGTATTAATGCCAGACCGTCTTTTATAAGCAGTAAATAAAAACAAAAAAATCATTGAAACAGAAAAAAAGGTAGAACTGACAACCCCTTCGAAAAGAGCATTAAGTCTCTAACTTGCAGGTCTCTCGCATAGAAGCCTACTTTAAAAACAATGAACGGTATTGATGTGCCAACAATTTTGCTGTTAACGCAAAAATAGAGGGTGCGTCTTTTTACCCCAATGAACCACAATGATACCCCAATGAACCCCAATGATACCCTAATGATACTAAGTATGTTCATAATTAATACACTTAATGAATTTTATGTACCAACACGTTACACAAATGAATGAAATTTCAACTACGCGGTGTTTTATTCACCGATTGATTTCCCAGTGAACCCACTGATATCCCAACCCCTCACGAACCACAATAAACCTAAAATGTGCTCTGTGCAATGATTCATTCACCAATGAATTTTTATTTTCCAAATGATACAGAAATAAATCTCATCGATACAAGAATAAACGTGTACAATTAACCCCAACCAGACCCCGATTAACATTAACTTACCAATGATACTGTAATTTAGTTGTAATGATACCTAAGTAAGCCCCAATGATACTTTGATGAACCCCAAAAATACCAAGACATTATTTAAAAGCGTATTATTTAATCCCATCCACCCCCTTAACAAAGTTTTTTGGAGGAGGAGAGTGGGGGTTATAGGAATCATCTTGTCTATCAGTCTGTCTGTGCAAAATTTGTTTCTGGTTAATATCTTAATACTTATGGAGAAACACTGAAAGTTCTTACTTCACACAAACATTGCTTATGACCTGACTGTGTGTCATGAAATTGCCCCAAGTTCATAAGGTGCGATGGCACGCTGAAGTGATAGCGCGATGACGCGATGGTACGATAGCGATAACGCGATAGTACGAAAGCGATGACGCGATGCTCTATCGTGTCATTGTTAGTTCTCTATCGCGCTATCGTCATCGTATCACCGCACCAACGCTCTATCGACTGTTTATTTAAAGGGGCATGGCCACGATTTCGGTCAAAAATATTTTTCCGCTTTTAATATCTACAATGCTTAAGAGGGGCATTTTAATAGGCAACCGAAATTTGAGTGTCATTCGTTGAGTAATAAGCGAGTTACAGAGCTTGAAATTCTTCGCTATGTAAACAAAGCGTTTGTTTACATTTTGAACGTTGAAGTAAAAATTTCGGTTTTAAGCCTAAAACGAATGTTTTAATCGTTAGGAACTGTTTATTTATGCCTACAATAAATAAAAAGATAGACAAATAAGCTGGAAAAAGTTTTTTACTGGTATATTGAACCTATGTAAACAAAAACAGGGCACGAGCCTTGTTTACATGACAAAGAATTGTGAGCCCTGTATATTGCTTAAACCTCAACGAATGACTCCCAGACTTTATTTGATCATTCGAAGTGCATTTCTAAGGCATTGTAAATAATAAAAATATAATAATAAAATTTGACCAAAATCGTGACCATGCCCCTTTAAGGATTTCATTCCAATCAATTCCAATTCTTTTGATGACGAAAAGATGCTGGAATGTTTTTTTTTATTGTATACAATAATAACCATTAATGAAATAAGATTTGATTGCCTAATTAAAAAAATGAAATGCCCAATTTTATCTAAGTATTTACAGGCATGTTGTACCAGGAAGATGAGGTTAAGAAAGATTTTGTTTTATAGCTGTAACAGGGTTTACTTTCGTATAATGAACAACCATTATTGGAATTTTGCATAAGCAATTCATGTTCCTACCGATGTTATATAGTGCCACCACCCCCCCCCTTCCTTCGGACAAATTACGTAGCACTTTCTTCCTTTAAAAAAATGGTGTTATGGTACATTTTCTACCACGGAAAGGTGGTTATATAGTGGGATTATCTCCCTTTTATGGTCAGGTTTTCCCATTGGTTTATCTCAGATGAAATTTATTACTCATGAAAAAGGTAATATATATTTAGCTCCTCCAAGAAATTAGCTGATAAATCTTGACAAAATTTGAAGGCGTCCGCCTGCAGGATTAAAACAATCAACCTACGACATAAAGCGCACTTATAAATAAAATTGACATCGAATTTGAAGGCGCCTAAACAAGGACTAGTAATGATTAGGGGACTTGGGTCGTTTGACACATAAAGATGTCGATGCAGGTTCCAACAAATATAATGAAGGTGGCACTTTAATGAATGATTCACTTTTGAATCTAGTTTCACCTGATGAGTGACACAAGCCCTACATGTAGTTTTGGCAATATATGTTTTAAAGGAAGTGAACATGAAAAATTAATTGTTGCTTAATAAATTTTAAATGCCTTTTGAAACTGAGGTCTGTAACCTTTTTGTTTATTTATATCAAGAGATTTTATCAATTCAACACTCCCGGTGAAAGGTTTATGGAGGTAATCCATTTTTCCCCAGCATGCATCTTTCTCTGACGTAGATAAGCCACATTGCTGCTAGTGACTGGGTCAATGTTGGAACTAGGCCAGTGTTTATGTATAGAGTTGATAAAAGTTACGAAGAAAAAATATGCTTGTGTGAATTTTACACTTTAAAGTGTGAATACTATGTCATCACTACATGGCTGTTTTAATCAAATGTTTGGCATTTCTTTGATCTTGCTTTAATAATAAACATTGCAATCGAGAAATGAGTTCTCATTAACAGTATTCAATTTTTCAAAAACTGAAACAGTTATGATTAAATTCTCTTAGACAAAATGTATCAGTGTCACATGGCCAAAAATGTTCAACGCTAAGTGCTTTTTATAATGCAAGCCGTTTCCCTCGTCTCTTTCAATCAGTTTAAAATTTTCACAAAAACTAAAAAAGTGATAATTTAATGGACTAAAAACTAGCGACCACCACTAATTTATCTGACGGCCAGCCGGCTACCACATAATTATATGGTGGCCGCAACATAAAATGTAGAATTATCTGTAACAATGTTTTGGGGTTTTGACTTTTTGTTCACTTAAATGCAAATACACAGTCTTCAAGCCTGCTAAATGTATACAAGACTTTTACTAGTTTAACCATCAATTTTATTCATTTGTATACAGTACAATTCTATTTAATCAAGTTTTTGTAGTACGTACACAACTCAAAGTACCGAACGTACTTATGCTAAATCGAGGTTTAGACATAATGATACATAATGTATATTCTTTGAATGATCTGTTATTCAACACTATTTGTTATTTTTATTGTAAAAGCATAAAAGAAATTGTGGAAAAAAGCCGAGGCATAGAACCACTTATATCTATTTGAAAAATCCACGGTTTTTTTAAAAATATCACTGTGTAATGATGTCACTGTATTTAAGACAAAGTTTGAAATATTTACCAATTAAAATATTTCAGTCCATAATGCTTCGATCAACCCATCAGAAATGATCAATACTCTCCAATGTGTGTGTATATATAAGCCAATTTTACAAGATAGTGTGTTAATTAATCAATTTAAGTGTACAATTTACAGATTAAAGTGTATATTTTACACTTTAAAGTGTGAATTTTTACAGATTAAAGTGTGAATTTTATAGATTAAAGTGTGAATTTTACACTTTAAAGTGTGAATTTTACAGATTAAAGTGTAAAATTTACAGATTAAAGTGTAAATTTTACAGATTAAAGTATGAATTTTACAGATTAAAGTGTAAAATTTACAGATTAAAGTGCAAAATATACAGATTAAAGTGTAAAATTTACAGATTAAAGTTGAATTTTACAGATTAAAGTGTAAATTTTACACTTTAAAGTGTGAACTTTACACTTTAAAGTGTGAATTTTACAGATTAAAGTGTAAAATTGACAGGTTAAAGTGTACAATTTATAGAGTCAAGTGTGAAATTTACAGATTAAAGTGTGAAATTTACAGATTAAAATGTAAAATTTACACTTTAAAGTGTAGAAAATAAAAAAATGTGAAGTGTATATGTGACACTAATACGCTTCCGTAGCATAAGGCAGTTGAGGCGTTCCATAGTTTTAATTGAAAATCTATTCCTCGCACTATAATAGGGAAAAACCAAGTAAATGAAGTGGGACATAATGAACGACAAATCGGTATTAAGACTACAACCCGGTTTCTCCGGCCAAAGAATTATAAATAAATCACCTCTGTTACTGTAGCCAGGAGACTATGATTTTGGTAATCTAAATAGTAGGAATAACGATATTTAGTTGTTTCTCATAATCATGTATATCGGGAGGGGGGTATTTTGAGCATACCTAACCATCTACTTGTTATGTTCATCTTTAAGGTAATAGCTATCCAAAGTATACTCATAAATTGGGTTGAGTCAGTGTATGCTTTTTAACCGCTTCACGGATATAAATTGTTTCGAAACCAATTAGAAAGCGCATTCTAACCAAAATTAATTTTTTTCTAAGTCATTCTGACCACCGAACATTGCGAACCTACCAATCCTTAATTTAGTTTAATTTAGGCCAGTTAACGTTCTGCAGTCTGAATAATACATTGTAAATGCCGGGTTTCAATCTAACATAATAACACCTAGGGCAGAATACATTAGGAATTTTGAACATATTGAGTGATATATTAAGCTGCGTAATTTTTTGCGTAATTTCCACAAAAAATAAAAGGATCGAAATCAAGGAATGATGTGACAGGCGTAGCCGTTTTCTTAAAACGTTGTTAATTTATGGATTTATTTTTTACTTCTAAAGGTTTCACAAATAAGATATATAAAATGCCATACGCTAAAAAATACATATGTATGATGAGAGAGAGAGAGAGAGAGAGAGAGAGAGAGAGAGAGAGAGAGAGAGAGAGAGAGAGAGAGAGAGATATGAATTAATCAGAAATCGATTTGATAAAGAAAATAATTGTTTTATCTGCTTTTTCATATCGATTATATTTCTTTTTGTCTCAAGTTTTTCTTTGCCGACTATAACTGTGTGATAAAAAATTCTGGTAAGTCGGCAAATAAAATGACCTACATCTTTAGAAATATAGTATGGTTATTTATTCCCCATTTTCCCGAATCCACTCGATACCCAAGTGTTATGTCTAAACAACCAGTCTTAAGCATTCGGTTAATAAAAAAAATGGTTTTTCCTAATCCCAGACAGTCAACAGACTTGTCATAAAATCATTAAACAGTGAATTTCAAATAATAACATCCGTAGACAATATCCCGTAACTAGAAAAAAATACGTATTTACTTTTTTGACGCCAAATGTAAATTAGCCTCTAGTCTCATTACTTCATGTTACCTGTAGTAGATCTTATTCAAATGCTTACAAGAAATCATATTGACGCAAGCGTCAAGTGGGCCGCAAAAATATAATTGTTGTATGAATCATCACTACAAAGAAAATAACGAGTTGGTTGTACTAATTTTAATTGTAGATTTTGATTTTAATTACTATATTTTCAGCAACTCGTTTTTAACATTTTAGAGTTCGATAATTTTTTTCCAAAATGGAATTATAAATCTTATTTACACTACAGTTTATAAGGATAATCATTGTTATTTCAAAAGAATTAAAAAATAAATCAGGTTAGCTCAAATTTTCAGGTCCATACAAATTTTCAGTGTTTTCATATTTTTGCTTTAAAAAATGATGTCATTTCATGATAATCTACCACAAAGCACATAGCAATATAATAGATTCACACACAAAGTCATTTTATTTGATGCAGCACATAGAAATTCAAATACATCATTTATATAAAAGTTCATGTCATTCAAGTCTTTAGTATTTCAGGTCTTTAGTATGTCCCGTATACCGATCCCAATACAATGGAAAATTCGATAAAAGCACGTCTAACACGACAGTCATGACCTTCTTTACATTTACGAGCAAAACAAAGAAAATATGTAATATTTACAAAAGGCATAAAACATATTTCTACATGTAATTTTACTTTTAATTGATAAAAATGAGCATAATATTAATTCATGAAAAAAAAACTATCCCGCAGAAACGCAGTTACAATATTTAAATGTGTATCAAAAAACGGACTTACATGTAAATATTCGTAGAGAGAGAGCGATTTTTTAGTGTTCAGGAATTCAATATAAACGCAACATTTGTCAATAAATGCATGCATACATGCAAACATATCTAAATGTTTGAATAAATACAAAACAGCCCTTCTTTTAAAGCCATGTAAAATACTGAAAACGTTGGTGCATTGCTAAATGTTGTGTGTATACAATCATTGAGATGGCGGCATTTCTTTGATGCCGGTGTAATGAAGAATAATGACCCCCGTAGAATAATGACCGGGGGTCATTTTTTCGACGTAGAATAATGACCCCCTTAGCTGAAGATTAATTGGATTTTTCTGAAGAAAAAAGACCCAGGGGTTATTTTTCTTCATGTTAAACATGAAGAAAAATGACCCCCATAGAAAAATGACCCCCCCCCCCCCCCTAAACATGAATAGAAATTGGTTACCCCGTAATCAAGATATGACTTTGAAATTACTTAATTTTTCACTCTGTTCAACTGATTTTGAAGTTATAAACACCAAATTTGTAAATAAATCGCTGTATAAAGTTTTTCATATCCGTAGCAAGCACGCACAAAACACTTTTACATTGCCACAAATTGACAGTTAAGTCACTTCTCTCGTCGACATATGGCGGGAAATGACGCAAATAAAGAATAATTGTTGTAATAATATAAGCAATATTCATTGGTGAATGAATTGTCAATCTTAGAATGATACATGTATATATCTTTATGGAAAAAGACTAAGGGGGCAGGTAACGTAGGAATATGAATTCTTCTTATCTACATTTCTTGAGGAAAGTGATTTTTAAAAAGTCATTTTGCGTTAATTTTGTTTTCTTTTACGTAATACATGAACATCAATATTCTAAACAATTGTTGTAATGTTGTATTTGTGATCATGAATAGACTTTATTCTTTTAGAGCAAATGTGTGAATAGTACCTGACTATAGTAAATCTTTATAGATAATAAACACTGACCGATTATAAGAAGAAAAGATTGTTTCTAAAAGCGTTGATAAAAGGTTAGGGCCCATGTCAGGGGTTTATATCCCCTTTGATTTTGATCACACGGTCTTTATTGTATCCAAAGTTACCAATGCTCATACAAATATTGATGCATTTATCATCTTGATATTAACTAACTTACTAAAGTAGGCCGACGATAAAGTAAAATATATTTTCTGTACGAGTACTCTCAGTACTTTGACGATTTTCCTTATTGGCCGTTAACCTCTACTGGCGTAATGGCTGCTGTCAGTGCCTACTAACTTCAGCTTGGTTATAATGCCTAACATTGGAGTAAACTTTTCATAATTTTGGTTTCATCATTAATTCTGGGTGATGCACTTGCAAAACCAGCAGTTTGTAATAGCGGAAATCCTCAATGCAAGTATAATTCATGAACAATATGAAGAATATAGAAGATGCGACGGCGAAGCGCAAAGATGCGAATACGAAAGTGCTAAGTTGCGAAGGCGAAGAAGTGATGCTACTATCGCTTCTTTGCCTTTGGAACTTCGCACTCTCGCCTTCGAATCTTCCCACTTTTGCCTTTTTAGCTTACCGAGACGAAGTCAAGGGGGGCTTATGCAACACTCCCGGCGTCGGCGTCCAGAGCTGGTTAAAGTTTTTATTGCAGGTCCTGTATCTAAGCTATTACTTGTCCTATCTTTACCAAACTTGCAAACTTCACCTAACCTGAATGGATGTTGCGTCTCATGATACTGATGCACCGGACAGGCTTGAATGCTGAATCTCAGCCATAGGTTTATGATGCTTGATGAGGTTTAGTTTTTTGGAACAGGTCACATGTTTCATAGCTGATAGCTTGCATAGTTGATTTAACTATATCATAAATGAAACGCAGAGGTTGCTTCAGATGCAGAGCCTGATCTCCATTATCAAGGATGCTGAAGAAATCTTCTACCTCACTCAAACCTGCTTGATAGGTAGATGTTAAATGATATATAGAGGATATCTATATTGTGTGATTTTATATTTGCTTTATCCAACGAGTTGAAATGGTGTATATATTCGCGAGGCTTGCCGAACGAATATAACCATTTCAACGAGCTGTATAAAACCTATGGGCGAATTTATTGATCAAAAACTAGTTTAGGTTTTAATTCGGTTTTGCAAACTTTTCATTTATTTGCAAAACTGGTTTTGAACTAGTTTTAAACTAAAACTAGTTTTCGTATTTATTGGCTTTAAACTGAAACAAGTTTCCAAGAAACCTAAAACCACCTTCGAGTGCGGTTTCGGGGGTTTTAAATCCTTTCAAGATGGCGGAGAGGTATCCGAAAGGGAGTTGTTGATACTCTAGTGTGGCACATGTGTCAAAGAATGAACTCAGCGAAGCATATTGGTATCGTTCTAACGTTAAACATATGTGTCTCAAAGGATCTATGATAGTATATATAGTACTGACCAAAATAATAATGTGGAAGAGAGCGATTCCATTAATACTAACACTGAGAATTACCCTTTGCAATTTACAACAGGCAAACGATAAACTTTCAAAGTGGTTGATGAAAAAAAAAGAATTCATTGAAAGATCTGCTCATAACATTTTTTTAGTACACATTGTAATGCATGTGATAAGTTCGTCTGTCTATTTCATTAATGCTGGCCATTCAACTACAGCTCTTTGAAATCATCAAGATTTGTCTGGCTTTTGAGCTTAGACCACGTAATAAGTGGATATTTCACTTGAAACCAGTGTCATTTTTAACTCGTTTCAAACGCCTTAAGTAAATCAAATGATCTCTATTGACATACGTGTAGAAAACTAAATATTAATATAGTTTTTCATAGCGGCATCTACTTTTCCAAAATATTGATATGATGTTAAAAGCCAATATTTCAATGGGTTTGCAGAATAACCTAATATGTGGGTATTGCCAGGAAAAATTTGTCTGCACTGTTTAATAAAGACTTTCATACAAATGCAGATGAGTTAAAAAATTATCTTCTTTAAATTTCAAGAACAAAACCAGTAGGTATGCGAGTGCAATGACAGCCATTATAATTCTAAATGAGTGCAATGACAGCCATTTTTCCAAACTAACTTTCCATTTAGTGTTAAACCTTGAAACCACCCAACTGGTTTTAAACAGATATGAAACTATTATCAAACCATAAACCTAAACTCGAACTAGTTTTTGATCAATAAATTCGCCCTAAGTTTTATAAAAGAAACACTACGCCTAGTCTAATGATTCGAAATTGAAAATAGTGAATAAGGATGCTTACTGGTGGTAAAATAAAAGTCTAATAAACATTATTTCGGTAAGTTCTTGTAGGCTATATGAACACAACCTTCATCGCGATCGCGTCGTCAGGATGAACACCTTAATAGTTAACGTAATTTGCAGTTTTAAAAGTACACAAAGCAAATTGAATATTGGAAAGGGGCTAAACTTTTAAATAAAATCTTGTCAAACAAGAAAAAAGGGTCTTTTGGGTACGGTTATGTATAACTTTGCAAAGAAATGGTGGGGGGGGGGGGTGCTAAGCCTCCCCCCCCCCCGGTTCCGACGCCTGTGCTACGCAGTTATGTGTTTTCCTTCATATTTGAATCTAAATTTTTGACAAAATCCATTTAATATCAATTTTTGTAGTAGATATAGTTATTTTGAAAGTACTTGCAAATCTTCGAAAATAGGTCACTGAAGCGTTGAAGCGAGGGGCTGTGTCAAAAATAGTTCGGACCGGAAGTATTTGATAAAGCATCACCCGTTTGATATAGCAAAAGTTTATCACACGGGTAATATACACCGCACGTATGAGATAAAACATGATTTCTATGATATAGTATTGTATGATATGAATCACTATTGTTTAATAGGATACAATATAATACCATGTTATATTGTAAAACGTTAAAGGATACGATATAATATTGTATCATTTTTTCATCATTAATATTTTTTGATATGATATTGTATCATGATATTGTTATGTATAGTATTGCATATTATGATACGATATTGTATAATATTATATTGTATTATTAATTAATTATTTAATCACATGATACTATTACATATGATATTGCAATATATAATATTACATCCTATGATATAATATTGTATATTCTATGATATTGTATCATACAGTATTGTATAATATGATATTGGTTTCTGTAACATAGAATTACATCAAATGAAATTATATATATGAGATTGTAATATTATAAAATATCGTATTATACGATAGTGTATTATATGATATTGGTTTATATGATATATTATCATATCACATGAAATTGTATTTTATGATGTTGTTATATATATTATTGTATCATATGATACAATATGTATAATATAATTGTGTAATATAATATTTTTTATTTTATCCCATGATATTGTATCATTTGATATGATACAATGTTGTATCAAATTATTCTGTATCATATAATACAATATCATTTTATTTATCAAATACGATACAGTATCATACAATACAATATCATACTATATTATACAATATGATAATATGTGTTTCAATGTTATGATGTATTGTTTTCCCTTTGACTGAAATGTCACACTTTCATTGGATTAAACATGGCACGTGATTGCGTCATAAATCTCTATGTAGGTTCTTTGAGGATTTATATTTGGCAATATGGCCGTCATTGGCCGCCGCCTCACCTACTCATCTCGGTATATCATATTATTTAACACAGAAATCGTGTTCAGTAAGTCCTTAAAATATTTAGAATTGTTGCCCTTTGGAATTATTTTTAAATTAGAGTAGTTGCCCTTTGAATATTGACGTCACATTGTTATGTCTGGAGCAGAGCAAGCAGCGTTCGGAATTTGCTCAATTCTCTGCAGTGGTTTAAAATTGAATAGCAACAAAACATTGTAAGTAATATGGGTGAAGCGAAGATTTTTTATGTGTATTTGATATAGGTGGTATTGATAATTTTTAAGAGTTTAAATGAGTTTAACTGGACGAGATGAATCACCGCTATTTGTAAATGAATACCGGTATGTCGCTTGATAGTCCTCGGGAAAACAAAACACTTATTAGGTTAGTTACTGACTCACTTCGAAAATATATTGGGTTGATCAATCTCATAGACGGCTCGGCTTCGCCTCGCCATCTATGAGATTGATCAACCCAATATATTTCCGTAGTGAGTCAGTAACTAACCTAATAAGTAATATTATTGCAATATGATATCGTTTAATATAATACTATATTGTATTATGTTATGACATTGTAATATTTGATCAAATACAATGATGTATAACACAATAGAATGTCATATCATACGTTTCAATATCATATCTCACAATTTTTGTACGGTATTTTATGGTATTATATGATATATATTGTAAGTATGATAGGATGCAATTTTTTATTTTATATTGTTGTATTAATTAATAAATGATTATATGATTATCAAACAATTTTTTAACAGATGATATACGATATTGTGTCAAAAGAATTGCAAGCTCTGTAACTTGCTTATAACCCAATAATGAGACTCAAATTTTGGTTGCCTATAAAAAATTAATGAAGCATCGTGAACATTAAAATCGAAAAAAAAAATTGACTAAAAACGTGACCATGCTCCTTTAAGATGACAACCATACTCCGATGCAATACGTCAATGTCTTGTTATAACGGAAGGATTTTTATTTTCTAAGATATAGCCCTTCTCTCATTTTAAGTTTATTTGAATATGAATTATAATTCCTGCTACTGCAGCAGTAAAAATTTCACAAATAATTAAAGAATACAGTAAAACACGGTTATAGCGAACACGCTTATAATGAATTGACGCTTACAGCGAAGTGAATTTCATTCCCCAAGCCTCTATTTCATGTTGTAAACTTGACGGATATAACGAATTATGCCTTAACGAAGTTAAATTGTCCGTCCCTGGGACTTCGTTATAAGCGTGTTTTACTGTATACTGAAAAACTTTAATCTACAAGGGGGTCATTATTCTACAGGGGTCACGTTTCTTTATGTGGAGTGTGCTCATTTTTATGAAAATGACACTTATTCTTCAGGCAAAAGGGTCATTTTTCTACGTAGAATAATGACCGGGGGGTCATTTTTCTGCGTCAATTAATGACCGGGGGGTCATTATTCTACGTCGAAAAATGACCCTCGGTCATTATTCTACGGGGGTCATTATTCTTCATTACACCGGCAAAGCGATCCAATGAACTTAAATGCGGTCGAACTGCTGGGGAACTTCGGCGGAATATCTTTGATGCCGGCGATGCAACGAGCATCTGAATTTAGCAAACTGCTAACAGAAACTAACTCTATATTTGTACTATAAAAAGCCGTTATTATTTTTATTTATAATAAAAACAAAACGAAAACAATAAAATCAGTCATTTTAAAGATAAAATCGTTAAACAAAACAAATTAGGGAAGAAAAAATATTCGGCACAAGTCCAACACTCTTACAACTGAGCTTCGCGGACTCTCGCTTCAGATCTTTTGAACTCAAAATCTCGGGAATGCTTGGATCGATATTAAAACGAATTTCATATTCTGAAGTGTTTCAAGCGTCTCTATGGAATAAAAACATATATAAAATTCAACTTTACAAAAAAAAAAAAATAAGGTTTTTCATTTCCTTCCGGTGACGACCGGAAGTGACGGTGGACTTTCGGATATGCAAAGGGCACTGCGGCGTTAACTCTCTAACATCTCTGAAAATTTAAAGGCTCTATCTTAAATACTCTTGGAAAAAAATCGTGAACAAGCAAAAAATCTTTAATATCTCAGTACCGGAAGTGACGACCAAGAAAAGCTCGCTTGATTTACATACAAATTTTGTCATGAATGAGATCTGAAAGTTTCATCAAAATCGGCCAAGGCGTTTTTGAGAAAACGTGACAGAAAAAACCCAATAAAAATATAGTGAAAAAGAAACAAAGTAATAACAAAAAGGTCTTCCGTTGGAAACGGAAGACCTTAATAATAGAGGAAAAGAAACAAAGCAAAAACAATAAGATCTTCAGTTGGAAACGGAAGACCTTAATAATAATAATAATAATGATAGGGAAAAAAACAAAGCAATATCAATAAGGTCTTCCGTTGAAAACGGAACACCTTTATAATATTAAGAAACAGTACGGAAACAATAAGGTATTCCGTTTCCGACAGAAGAATTTAGTAAGGTCTTTATCTGGAAACGGAAGACCTTAATAATAACTAGATACGATCTCGTTAAGAGCAACGAGTGAGTCTTCCGTCCAATTTGTCATATGATGAGATGATTTGAGATTTTGAATGAATTTTGATTCGGTTATTTTTTATCGATTTAAACGAGTTTAGATTTTCTGAAAATCCAAAAATTCATCCAATAATTTCGAAAAAGATGTCACTTTACGCAGAAATTCAAGAGCATTACAAATAACATATTCATAATCAGTCTGAGGTCATTTCAATACGATTTAAATGAGTTTAAAATCTTTCAAAAATTTAAAGAACTATATATGATACGAGTTAAATTTGGCCCCCATAATTCGCCATTTTTTAAAAGCTTCGGGTACAATAATATGTTAACTTATTTTGTAGAAGAGTTTATATGAAATATATTTTTCATCTATTTATTTGATTTATTTGCACTCACTGGCAGTATATGACGCCAGAAGTGACGCTATTTCTATAATTCAATCAAAATTGGTCAAAAATTAACATTTTTTTATCTTTTTACGAATGGGATATATAGAGCGCATGCTTGAACAAGGAAGATTTTTTTGTCACTAAGTAGTCTTGGGTAGATACATCTCTGATTAAATTATTTTTTTTGTTCAAGCATGCGGTCTATGTTTCCTGAAAAAAAACCTGCTTGAAAACAAGCTGTTTTAAGCTAAAAATGGCGGGAAAAGATTGTCTTTACGATGCCATACCGGTATTTCTAAATTGTCGGCACTTGAACCAAAATAAATATTATGTAAACACATCACATACATGTATATATCTGTATTAAGAAAGCAAAGAGTTACAGTTAAATGATAATGTTCATTTTAGGGGGCCATTTAAGTCCCATATCATATATATATAGTCCTTTCATTCAATCAATTCAAAAAGATGTCATCAGATGCAGAATTGCAAGCGCAATTCCAATATCACGTTTTAAAAAATTATTCTGAGGTAATTGTAAAAGGACTTAAATGAATTTCAAATTATTGGAAAATCCTTTTTTTTTATCCAATCAATTCGAGTAAGATGTCATTAGACGCAGAATTAAAAGCGCAACTTAGTAAGCATGTGATAAAATCGGTCTGAGGTTATTTTAACAAAATTTTATTCAGTTAAAAATTTTCAAAAAACTGAATTTCATCCAATTAATTCGAGTAAAATGTCTTCAGACGCAGAGTGCTATACAACTTAGATATCATGTGATAAAAACGGCCTGATGTCATTTTACCACAACTTTAATGAGTTTAAAATTTTCAAACAATTCAAATTCTATCTAGTCAATTCAAGAAAGATGACACAAATGCAAAATTGAGAACAAAACTTAGGAATTATGATTCAAAATTAGTCTGAGGTCTTTTGAACACGATTTAAAGGAGCTGAAAATTAAAAAAAAATTAAATGTCATCCAATCAATACGAGTTAGATGTGATCAGACGCAGAATTGCCACTGCAACCTAAATATCAGGTTTTAAAAGCAGTCTAAGGTCATTTTAACACGATTTAAATGAGTTTGAAAATTTTGATCGATTTTACGAGTCTCCTGGTCCCTAATTAAAAGAGACAGCTCCTATTGTTTGATTTCGTTGAAAAGATCTTTTATTTTTCTCCCATTTTTATTTAAACAATATTTTATTATGTAAAAATATTACATAATAAGGATTAGGCAGCAGGCAATCTGCCTATTTGATCATGAGCCCTCTCCTTATTTATATTAAATGTCTTAACATAATATAAACTGATTAAATGATACAGATCAAAACGTATGAAAAATTTTGATTCAAACTTCGTACCAATTTTTTGTGCCAAGGCGAGCCTCACAAAATGATGCCATTGGCGTAAAACAACTGTAGTGCACAACTTTAAACTATGGTCTACCTTTCCTGAAAATTTCATAGTCACACACTATTAGTTTCTGAGATCAGCTCTGCACAAAATACGTCGTAAACATTTACAAAATCGGCCGTAAGTCTTGACCGGAATTGACGACAGGAAACATTTTAAAAATGTATTTAGTTAACATCAAGTCTGTAAAAAACATGATTGAAATCGGTCGAATAGTTTTGAAACGTTGGAACCGGAAGACCTTCATAAGGTTTTCTTCTGGTACTAATTTGAATAAATCATGCAAGTCATTGCACATATTGAATTTCAACTAAAATTAAAAATGTTGACTCTTTTTTTTCAGGGTAATCGTTGATGATTTTTTGAAGTATCTACCAACGCCTACATTGCCCTATTTGGTGTGAATTCTGTATGTTCTGTGTATTTAATAAAACCGTTTCTTATGGATCAGAGTGCGAGAAAATTTGTCATTACATATACCTTAACTTTAATGTGTATAGCGATTATAATCACCATATTTGAGGTAACTCTTATTTGGCAAGTGTTTATAACATTATCTTGCCTTAGCACAGTAATCATTACCACACCGACAAAGAAGCTTCCTGTCAAAGATAAAGCAGTGCTTATAACAGGTAATAGAATGTAATACATTTCTCTCAATGTTGAACTAACAAAATACAGGTGAATAGTGGTTTCAAAGAACTTTAACTAATGAAGCGTTCCTACAGTTGTTATAAAATACAGAAATGTATGTTTCGATTGTTCTATAATCATCTTGTTTGTGAATAGAACAAAAAGTTATGATTTAGAACATTTCAAATAAATTACAAATTTCACATGTTGTTTAAAAATGGATTATATTTATTTTGAAAGTTACAATAAACAAAATAAAGTTTAACAAATTTTATTTTATTATTCTATGAAAAATAATAATAGTCTGCATACCAATCTTATAAAATATATTATAGGATGCGATCGTGGAATAGGACATGTTCTGGCAAAACAATTGGACAGAAAAGGATTTTATGTATTTGCTGGCTGTCTAAAAAATAGAGGTCAAGGTAGCAAAGACCTTGTGGATGGCTCTTCATCAAGACTACAAACACTTCAACTAGATGTTAGCAAATTGACACAGGTCAAATCAGCTCTCCATACTGTTGAGCAACAGTTGCATTCAAAAGGTAACATCTGATTTTAATATATTAATGTTACCTAATCTAGAGTTATTCAAAAGAGTCCACTTGGCCTTTTAAGATGATCACAAATTAGAAGAAGTCTCTTTTCTCGATCTAGTGCATGTACATTTATATCACATGAAATTGAATTGTTTTATTATTTCAAATTATTTTTAGATATATACATGTATAAAATAATTGCATATTAGCTTGAAAGCGGCAGACAAATAGTCAAATGTAAAATTGTATTTGTTATATCAAGATGCAAAATCAAACGCAGCTTTATTCAAAACATCTTGACACACAATTAAAAAAGGGGAAATTATCAAAATTATGAAAAAAATTCTAATTGTAAGTTCATTTCAATAAGAATTCCTTATTTTTAATCTCATTTATTACATACTCCGACAAAAGTGAAAAGGAAGGAGGGGGGCGAATTGATGGCATGTAAAGGTCAGAAAAGTGCGCCCCTCGATATATTGCGCCTGTGATGTCTATACACGGTGTGTTTTGGGCTGCGTTCAAGATCGTAGTTGCTATGTAGGGCTACGTAGTTGAACAATAAGCTAGCCTAGCCGCTACGTAGGTATTCGTAACCTAAATATTATATGCTAAGTATTAAATTCAGGATAGCCACCTTGATTTACGCTTGAGATTAACAAATAATGTCAATGTTATAAGTCTTTTGTTAAATATTTCAAACTTCAAATCTTAGACCTAGCAGCTAACCTAGCGGTCCGTTCAATAGACCTAGATATTTACGACCTAACGGCTAAGCTAGCTGCTACGATCTTGAACGCAGCCCTGTGTATTTTTATGATCCCAATCTGGACTCGTCCACTAATCGGCGCCCTAAACAATAAATGAGACAATATGGCGCGACGTCCTGCTTTATATGTATGTCATATCTTTAGATCTGATAGGTATTGATCTGATCCTTGTTGGAATTTTTTTTTGTTGATGATGTCACTTCCTGTCGTGAAATATATTTTTATAGGGGTATTTTGTCGGGAGAACTTCTCTTTTACCATATAAGATATGATGTTGAACTTTTCAGGATTGATTTACTAAAAACTGAAATAGTGTCTAATGGTCTTAAGTCATATTTATCTCAAAAAGCGCCGAAGCTCGCCCGAGCTAAAAAATTAAGATTAAAAAGGCGTCGTGGTTTTTCTTGGTATATCTCTCTCCTCGAACGAATTTTGTTAAAACATGCAGAACAGAAGAACTAAATCAAATCAAGACCTGGCTGGCCCTTCAAAGTAGGGACCAAGAGAGCTCTAAAGCCTTTTAGTAACAACTTTTAACTGTATATTTTGTTATACATTATAGAAGCAACAATTCATCGTATTGTTGTTTATCTATACATGATAATTGTTTGCTCCTGTGTTACGTAATTGGGGACTTTTAGGGGCCAGAAGTCCAAAATTCTGATCATCTATATCTCAAAATGGAGAAAAATTTTGAAATGCAATGTTGGACAAAATCTGCCATACATAATGTGCTTAACAATATGCAACCATATTTGTTTTGCTATCAGGCCCCTAAAAGGAGTTACATGTATAGGAATGGCTCCGAAAGCGATCTTTTCCAAATATATCAAGAACAGTAAATAATAAGTAAACACTTATAGAACCAAATGTGTTTGAAATGAAAAGAGTTTTCATTTAACACCAAGAAAAAGAAGCTGGCCCGTTCAAATTCGGGGCCGAGAGAGCTCTAAAACCTTGCTGTTGTAAACTTTTAACTGTTATATGCAACCATATTTTGTTTGTATACTGTTCTCCAAAAAGAGTTAAAGGGTTGGTCCTTAAAATGATCTTTTGCATTTTGTTAAACATTATACAATTTTTTTGAAATGCAATGTTGAACAAAAAATGACATACATAATGTTCTTAACACTATACAACCATATTTGTTTTGTTATCAGGTCCCTAAAATGAGTTACATGTATAGGGATGGCCCCTAAAGCGATCTTTTCCAGATATCTCGAGAGCAGTACATAATTAGTGAACATTTATAGAACCATATGTGTTTGAAATGACAAGAGTTTTCTTTAACACAGGAAAAAGAAGCTGACCCGTTCAAATTCGGGGCCGACAGGGCTCTAAAACTTTGTCGTTGTTAGCTTTTAACTGTGATATGCAACTGTATTTTGTTTGTCTACTGTTTACTGTTCTCTAAAAGGGGTTAAAGGGTCGGTCTCTAAATGATCTTTTTGGTCTTAAAAATGGTAACAAATTTTAATCACTTATAACACAAAATGTATTTGATTTCAATTTGAACTTTATTTTATATGAAGAAAAATTAGGGATCAAGAAGGGTCTAGTGTCATTTATGCATATCTCTTTTAGATCCCACTCTAGTTTACAGGTATGTTTCGTTAACGAAGATGAAAAGTAAGGTATATTTAACCTTATGGTTAATATATAGTATAATATATTAGGTCAATATATAGGAGACCTTTCATTTGATATCAAATACGGGACTGGCTCCTCAAATTAGGGGACTAAAGGGGTTTAAATTCTGTAGCCGTTTAGTGAGAGATATTTTGTGAAATGATATAAAAGCAAATTTGTTTATCTTACAGCTATGTATCCAAGCAATGTAATGATTCAATCATGTGTTACATAACCAGAACAAGGAGCTGACCCCTTAAACTAGGGATCTAGATGGGTCTAAAGTTGTTGGTTTTTTTTTTTACATGTATCGATGGTTCTTTACTTAGGGATATTTTTAATAGGTTATAGAGGCAAATATGTTTATCTGACTGTTATGTACCTATACATTCTAATACTAGTAATTTTCTCATGGGTTTCGTAATTAGAGGTTTTTATGGGTCAGAAGTTCAAAACGTTGATTACCAAAATCTAGTAAAGGAAAAGTTTTATGATACTATCTCAAAATCAGTAATAAATTTTAAGACACATATTGAATAAAATGTGTTTAATTTTAAACAACCTTTCGTTCACTACCAAGAAAAAGGGGCTGGCCCCTAAAAATAGGGATCTAGAGGGTCTTAAGTCTTTTATTTATAGCTCTTCACTGGTAGGTATTTTGTAATGGATCATAGAATCAAAATGTTTCTCTTACTTTTATAAACCAAACAATATAAAAAAATTTCAAAGGTTTCGTAATGAATGGTTTTTAGGGATCAGAATTCCAGAACTTTGATCACCTATATCTTGTAAAGGAAAAATATTTTGATAATCAGTATAGAAGATGCTCATAATGATCTGCTCGGCAGTATTTAAAGAGGAAAATTTTGTTAGAACATGTATTGTAAAATAAGTTCAAATTTACGAGACCAATCAGTTGATATCGGGGAAAGGGGCTGGATATTGGTACGGTAAAAAAAATTTTTAACACTTGATAAAAAAAATGTCTTGGAAATTAAACAAAACAAACAAAAAGGGGCTGGCCTCTCAAATTTGTTTATTTTAAAGTTTTGTAGCCCAACAATAGAATGAATATCTCATGTGTTACGTAGTGAGGAGTTTTTAGGGGGTCAAACGTCCAAAACTTTGATCACTTATATCTCAAAAAGGAAAACATTTTGAAATGCCGTATTAAAGAAAAAATGCTCAGAATGATATACTTAACACAGTAACGAATATTTTAAACACCTGTTGAACCAAGTGTCTTAAGAATTAAATGACCTTTTATTCGATACGTTGAACAGGGGCTGGCCAATCAAATTAGGGACCTAGAGTACTCTAAAGTCCTTAATCTACAGATCTTTACTGAGGGATATTTTTTAAATAGACTATTAAAGCAAAAATGATTATCTCACAGTTCTATAGCCTAACACTATAACGATTTTCTCAGTTTGCCCTAATTGGCGTATTTAAGGATCAAAAGTCCAAAACCTTGATATCTTTTATCTCAAAAAGGAAAACATTTTTGAAATGCAGCATAAAAGAAAATAAGGTGATGCGGAAGCAGCCCCTAGAAAGTTCTTACTCAAATATCTCAAGAACGGTGACGAATTTCACACTTGTTTAAAAAATGTCTTAAGAATTAAATGACTTTTCATTTAATACCATGAAAGGGTGCTGGTTCCTCAAATTAGGGACCTAGGGTGTTCTAAAGTCCATAATCTACAGTTCTTTACTGAGGGATATTTTGCAATAGATTATAGAAGATAAACTTTATCTTACAGTTTTGTATCCCAACAGTAGAATGAATATTTCATATGTTACGTAATTTAGGGTTTTAAGGGGTCAAAAGTCCAAAACTTTAATCACTTATATCTCAAAAAAGAAAAATATTCCGAAATGCAGTATAGAAGAAGAGATGCTCAAAATGATATACTTAACAACATGTAACCCTAAAAATTTTGTTCAGCAGCCCCAATATGGAGATAAGGGACCAGCCCCTAAAACGTTCTTTCTCATATATTTTAAGAACGGTGACGAATTTTTAAACACCTGTTGAACAAAATGTGTTAAGAATTAAATGACCTTTCATTTGATACCAATAAAAGGGACCAAAATTTAAGTAAGGGACCTAGAGGGCTCTAAAATCCTTTATATACAGCTCTTTACTTAAGGGATATTTTATAATAGATTATAGAAGCAAAAATGATTATCTTACATGTACAGTTATATAGCCTAAGAGCATCATGATATTCCTATGAGCTGGATAATTAGGAGTTTTTAGGGGTCAAAAATCCAAAATTGTGATCATTTATATATCAAAAAGGAAAAATATTTCGAAATGCAATATAGAGCAAAAGATGCTTAAAATGTTATACTTAACAACAAGTTACCTTCAAAATTTTGTTCAGCGGCCCCAATAAGGGGATAAGGGACAAGCCCCTAAAACGTTCTTTGTCAGATATCTTAAGAACGGTAACAAATTTTAAAACACCTGTTGAACAAAATGTCTTAAGAATCTAATGACCTTTTTTGATACCATGAAAAAGGGACTGACCCCTCAGATAAGGGACCTAGAGAGCTTTTAAATCTTTAATCTACCGCTCTTTACTATAGCCTGTCCCAAGTCATTGCTTCCATCAATATTTGATGATTTTTAATAAAAATACACATACCTGTGAAAGAATTACAATTGAAAGCGATAAAAGGGAATATATCCAAGATATCTTCATTGAACAATTATCCCTTTTCACTTATAAAATTTCACAGGAACGAAAAACAATTTTCTTACGGAGATTTAAAATGGAAAAGGTTTACCTCGTGCAGTTTTTTAACGTTATCATCCAGGCTTATTAATGGCTGATGCAATGCAAAATCTCCGTTGACTTTCAATTTTGGGATGTGTATTAAAACCTGAAGCGATGGAGGGTGCGTTTCAAAACAGATAATCTGGACATTTTTCATATTAGTGGATGAACGTAGTTTGAGCACAAAGGTATATATTATTATTGAAATATCAAGCAAAGAGTGGTGGAAGCAAACACTCGGGACGGAGTATAAGGGATACTTATTAATAGATTATAGAAGCAAAAATGATTATCTTACATGTACAGTATAATAATATTCCTATGTGCTACATACAATGTGATAATACGTTTTTAAGATTAAAAATCCAAATCATTTATATTTCAAAAAGGAACAATATTTCGAAATGCAATATAGAACAAAAGATGCTCAAAATGTTATACTTTGCCTTATGTAACATTCAATATATTGTTCAGCGGCCCATAAAAGGAGATAAGGGACCAGCTCCTAAAACGTTCTTTCTCCAATATCTTAAGAACGGTAACAAACTGTTTAAAATAATGTCTTAAGAATTAAATGACCTTTCATTTGATTCCATGAAAAAGGGACTGGCCCCCTAATTAGGGACCTAAAGTGCTCTTAAATCCTTTATCTACAGCTCTTTACTAAGGGATATTTTATTATAGACTATAGAAGCAAAAATGATTATCTTACAGTTATATAGCTTAACAGTATAATGAAGTTCTCATGTGCTACGGAATTAGTGGCTTTTAGGGGTCAAAATCGAAAACTATGATCACTTATATCTCATAAAGGAAAGGAAAACATTTTGAAATGCAGTATAAAAAATTTTGTGCAGCGCCACCAGAAGGGAGATAAGGAACCCGTCCCAACAACGCTCTTTTTTTTCAGATATCTCAAGAACAGTGACGAATTTCTGAACACTTGTTGAACAAAATCTCTTAAGAATTAAATAACCTTTCATTTGATTCCATGGAAAAGGAACTGGCCACAAAATTAGAGACCTAGAGGGCTCTAAAGTTACCTACAGCTCTTCACTAACGGATATTTTGTAATAGATTATAGAAACAAAAATGTTTATCTAACAGCTTTGTAGCCTAATAGTAAAATGAATAACTCATGTGTTATGTAATGAGAGGATTTTAGGGGTAATAAGTCCAAAACTTTGATCAATTATATCTCAAGAGGGAAAAATATCTTAAAATGCAGTATAGAAGAAAAGATGCTCAAAATGATATACTTTAACACATGTAACCTTCAAAATTTTTGTTCAGCAGCCCTAATAAGGAGATAATGGACCAGCCCTTAAATCATTCTTTCTCAGATATCTTGAGAACGGTGACGAATTTTTAAACACCTGTTGAACAAAATGTCCTTTGATTTGATACCAATTAAAAAGTAACTTGTCCCTCACATTAGTGACGTAGAGAGCTCTTAAGTCCTAAATCTACAGTTCTTTACTAACAGATAGTTTAAATAGATTAAAGAAGCAAAAATGTTTATCTAACAGCTTTGTAGCCTAATAGTAAAATGAATATCTCACGTGTTATGTAATGAGAGGATTTTAGGGGTAATAAGTCCAAAACTTTGATCAATTATCTCTCAAGAAGGAAAAATATCTTTTTTTTCAAGTTTTACGCAATGAGGAGTTTTAGGGGTCAAAAGTCCAAAACATTGATCACTTTTATCTGAAAAAGGAAAACATTTTGAAATGCAGTATAAAACAAAAATTCTCAAAATTATATACTTAACAACATGTAACATTAAAAATTTTGTTCAACGGCCTCAATAAGGAGATACAGTGTTGCTATCGTGAAAGTTGACAACACGTACTATCCTATCCTATATCCTGTATCCTGCATCCTATCCTGCAAATAAGCTTTATCCTATCATATCCTACCCCATACCTTCAATATAGGAATGCAAGTTAATTAAATGAAACGAAATTTAAGAATTAAATGATTTTATAAATTAATGTTGTACTCAAAATGAATACATGTAATTAAATCTTAAAACCGAATATTCTTCGAGCGGGATAACTTACTTACCTGTGCTACGGTAAAATTAAATCGTATGCGGGATGGACACATTAACGTAACAAACAGGTAAGCGATTCGATTTTTGATTTTATTATATTTATGCATAACAAACAGATAAATAACTTATTGGGGAACTGTTTAGTCACATATTTTTATCAAATTATTTTCTTATCACATATAACTGAGCGTAATTATCATTATTCGAGCGATTCGTTCGGCGATAAATGTAAACACGATCTGGAAATAAATAATTCCTTTAGAAAGTTTATATTGTTTATATTTAAACCACTCGGAGTTATTTTTAAAGTATAAATTCTTAAGCATTTAAAGCTAGCTAACATTTATTAATTCGATCTTAAAGTTATGTATCCAACCAATGTAATGATTTTATCATGTGTTACGTAATTAGGGTTTTAAGGGGCCAAAAGTCCAAAATTTTAATCACCCATATCTCAGACAGAAAAAAAATTTGAAATGGCGTATAGAAGAAAAGATGCTCTGAATGATGTCTTTAGTAATATGCAAGTTTGAAAATTTTGTTAAACGGTCCCTAAAAAGAGATAAGGGATCGGCCCCTAAAACTTTCTTTCTCATATATCTCATGAACCGTAACAAATTACTAAACACTTATTGAACAAAAATGTGTTTAGAATCAAATGACCTTTCATTTGATAGAAGGAAAAGGGGCTGGCCCCTCAAATAAGGGGACCAAGGGGCTTTCAAGTCTTTCATCTGTAGCCCTTTTTTGAGAGATATTTTGTGAAATGTTCTAGAAGCAAATATGTTTATCTTACAGTTATGTATCCAAGCAATGTCATGATTTTATCATGTGTAACGTAATGAGGGGGTTTTAGGGGCCAAAAGTCCAAAATTTCGATCCCCCATATTTCAGAAAGGAAAAAGATTTTGAAATGCAGTACAGAGGAAAAGTTGTTCAAAATGACATACTAGATATTATGAAACTTTCAAAATTTCGTTAAACGGCCCCTAAAAGGAGATAAGGATGGCCCCTAAAACCTTCTTTCTCATTTATCTCAAGAACGGTAACAAATTCCCAAACACTTATTGAACAAAATGTGTTTAGAATTAAATGACATTTCATTTGATAGAAGGAAAAGGGGCTGGCCCCTCAAATAAGGGTACCAAAAGGCTCTAAAGTATTTCATTTGTAGCCCTTTACTGAGAGATATTTTATGAAATGTTATAGAAGCAAAATAAATCGTTTATATATCCTAACAATGTAATTATTTTCTCATGTGTTTACCTTACTAGGGTTTTTAGGGGCTAGAGGTTATAAAGTTTAATCTTTTTTTATTTCGATTGGAAGAAATGCAAATATCTGAAAAAGCTACGTAAGAGAACTTATAAAAAGTGATACAGAAAAGCATTAGTACTCCACTCCTATTTCCAAATCATGTTTTGTTATCGAAAATCAAAGTCAACGATGTCATATCACCTTTTAAAAATCAAACGGAAGACCTCCTCGTTGCTTGCAACGTTATCGTGTCTAGTTTTCCTCCTTTTTAGTCCACAAGATTTCTCATAAATTTTCAGGCAATGGTGATATCGCGAAGTTTTTTTTTCAAAATTTATTCCCCGTTGTCCGTTTCCTGTCCTGAAATGATACAGACTTAATCATCCAGACTTTGTAGGCTGATAAACCTATTGCTGAATATGTGTTTAAACTATTTGTTTTGTTCATCGTAACTTCCGGTCGTCACTTCAAATATCATTTCTTTTTTACGCATATAATTTATTTCACAAAGGATTGAAAGATAAGGATAAATGCTCACACATATCATCTATCCGATGATAAATAAACCAAAAAAATCGGTGAGATATCTCAAATATCTCAGATAGTCTTTTTTAAACATATGTTGTAACAGCGAGATCTCAGAAACTGTAAATGATCAAGACACGAAATTTAAATGGACGCTAGAAATTTGATTGAAAATGTGTTAAACGTGTTTCATTTTGTCGACCATCACTTCCTGTCCACTCCGGAAGAGTTCAAACAAATCAAGTTGTTTAAAAATTTAGCGTTCCACTTTTGACAATTTTAGATAAATTGACATGCAATAAGGTCCTATTGTCTAATGTTTAAAAAATACTAACTTTCATTTTCATTGAACAATCCGTTTGTCAATTTCCTGTCCCGAGACAAGAAAACCTTGACTCCTCGAGATCTCAAGAACGGTAACGACTTAAACAACCAAACTTTGTTGGATGATGACCTATAAATGAAAATGTGTTTACATTATTTGTTTTGTTCGGCGTAACCTCCAGTCGTCATCGGAAGCACTTAAGTATTTTTTCTTATTTTTTTTTTACATGGAATGAATATATGAGTGTAAAATCTTATATAGATCATCTATACAATGTTAAATAAGGAAACAAATTTTACTTCCGGTGAGATACCGGTATATCAAATATCTTAAGTAGCTTTCCTTTTCTAATTTGATATCCGTGAGATGTAAGTCACAGCAAGTGATTGAGACACAAAACTTTTACAAAAGATTATTATTTCATAATTACACATCATTCATAAAGAAAATCCATCTGAACTCGAGAAACAAGCAAGTTTTCGGGGGAAGTATTTTTTTTGGGGGGGGGGGGGGGGGTTAGACGAAAATTACAGAAACAAGCAATTTCTTTTTATTATACTTTATTCATTATTCACATTTTTAACATTTGGTAGGGTTGTAACATATTCTATAGGTTCTGTTTGACATGTACAATTTTAAATCTTGAAAGACCGATAGACGTTTAGCTTAAAATAATGCAAATATTTAAAAAATGTCTGAATTTTTTAAAGCCAAAATTTGCGAGAATTTTACCTTTGAAGCCATATATCTAAAATTTGACATCACTGACCCCCTTGTTTTATTGTGTCAAAATGATACTGAATACATATCTATGCAAACTGGATTAATCATATAAAGTTCTTGATATTCAAAAAGTTTTTATTTAAAATCAAATTGCAACTGTTATAAAAATTTTCTATTTTAAGTGTAAAAGGGTCACAAAAAATTTAATGCAGCTTCTACAAATCTTTTTCCTAATGCCACTATTCAGTGTGACCATTGTACATACTTAAAAACAATATTTGAAGATATAAGTTTGCTAAATTAAAAATACTGACAACAAATCCTAATCAGGCTGAAACTCAAAATAAATTGACCATAACTCATAGGGATGGACACTACCCCCCCCCCCCCCCCCGTTTCTTTTCCGCTTCGGCCTGCATCAACACTGCGTAGAGGTTCTTTCGCTGGTTTTCAACATGGGGGGGGGGAGGGGCTATAAGTTTTTCGAAAAGCAGCAAAACAGTGAATTGAAAAGGCAGTGAGTGAGCACGACCTTATAGCATCTTTCAGCATTGCATACATTAAATATTGCTGACCATTGATATCATATTATCGCATTCTTCTTAAGAAATACAAATACATGAAATACAATAAATTATAAATTAATATCATTATGTCTTTTAGCATTTGATGAATTAATGTTATTGATTACATCTTTACTACTATATTAAAATAATAGACTCGAATTTTTGGGCTTTAATACCGATAAATCGGAGGAGTACTGTCTTTTGTTTGATATATTTTTAACACCATTGGTACTTGAAGATTACCAATTTTTTTTCTCCATTAAGGTTCGCTAATTAATAGTCAGCGAAAATTCCTCAAAAGATCCCGGAATTCATCTGGATTTTTCGGATCTTAATATCTTGCGCGTGCGCAATACATTCACGCTAACGGGATCTTTAGTTTATGTTCCACAATACCATATTTCCATGAATAAACTCAGAAACAATACACATACATGTACATTTTCATTGGAAATTTGCTTTATATTCTATTCATATATATATTTATGATTTCTTATGAGAGAAATTATAAAATAACAATTATGCATATCAACTTAGTATACTTACTTTTGTCTTAGTGATGGCAAAAAAAATATTTTATTCTATAAAAAAAAAATCACATTCTATTTCTTAAGAGAGTGAAGATAGAATGTTTATCGTTAAAATGATAAATGTCCAACGGGCCTGCTTTTACGATAGAATGTGTTCCGTATATTGTGTCTGTAGCAAAGAAAATAAGTGTACGTTGGTGAAGCGTACGTTGGTGAAAAGATGTTGAATTCTTCGATTATATGGATCAAAATTTTAGATGAAAGGTATTTACAGTCTAAAAAAAGGTTTATTATGATAAATTTGACTGTTATTTTCAATGCAACTTCAATGTTCTGTTACATTACTGGTATGGGAGGCATTTTAAGAGAAGTATCTGGGTGTCTTAAGATTTTGAACAATCTTAAGATTATCAAAAGTTAAGACACTATTGTGAAACAGCTATGATAAAAACTTAAGACAAATTTTGGTCTTAAGACAGATATTTGTCATAAGATAGCTTTGTGAACGGGCCCCGGAACTTTAAACGCACGAGTAGCAGGAGGAGAAAAAAAAGTATAGGCTTTAATCTCTAATTCTTAATATACCTGTATATCATATACATGTTCAGTTACTGTATCTTTTTTACATGTATTTGGTGAGAAAAAAATAAAATTCATTATTCATTAGATAACCAGGTATTCGCAATTCAGTGGATTTTACAAGATCAACATATATCAAAAAAGGGTCAACTAACGTATACTAAATAATTTTTCAAAGGGACAAGTGCACAAGATCTTTAATCATACTATTGGTATTAAAATTACTAATATGCGACTAGGTTATCATCAAAATTTTGGAGAAGGCTAGTAATAAGTTTCGTGGTTTTCTTTTTTCATATCTGATAAAGATTTATTTAGATTATACATTTAAGTAGTAATTAAACTACATAGATTTAATTAGTAAGAATTTTCTGGGGTCCGGATAACCCAACTCCCGACCCTTCTCCAGAGGCGATTACATAAAGAACATTTACAAATAAATGCCATGTAAAAAATTGATTAATAGCATAATACGTTGAAACTGTACTGTGGCAGAGAAATTTTACTTTTCTGTCCAGGTATATGATAGCTATTAATGAACTCGTGAACCCAGTGCATCTTAAACAGTTACATAACATATATCCGCTCTAGTCGTTTTATCACAATCGCACAAGACATAATATGTAGGTCAACTCTGATTTATGTATGTGAAATTCATTTCACTAAAACTTAATGTCCTTTCGCATTTTTATTAATAATATTGCAAATATTATTGAAAATAGGTATGCAAAACGTCATATGATTTTGATAATTTGTTCAAAATATACAGGGAATTTTGCTATGTATGAAATAGATTAATGGAGCGCCATTACATATTCCCATCAAGTCATGTGACTTCAAACAACTGAAAGGCAAAGCTGTCACGCGTTTTCAAATTAAGTAAACACATTTCCGTTCCACGCACTTTTTATCAAGGTTTTGGTTAAATGTCATTTGTGCCATATCGTAGATCATTTTGATCCGAAAATATCTCTCCCTGTAAAGCAAAATCAATTTGTGCAAGATTCGGGTTTTATTGATGGGAGGGGGGGGGGGGTCAGTTATAGCTCAAAATATCAGTCCTTCCATCTCAAAACATCTGATTCCATTTGTAAGGCACTGTCAAAGAGATTCCCCAGCTTGCATTCAAAATTTAATAAGGGCCCGGTGCTCCAAGATGTCATTGACGTTAACGTTTTAGACTTAATTTTTATGCGACCCGTCCGTATTCGGTGATAAAATGGAAAGAAATTCTTCAAAATATTGAAACTTTTCACAAAATGACCTTATAAATTATCTTAACGTCATATAAAATATCGTTTATTTTTATTAGTTTGAACGGTACATTTTATTAATAAGTAGTTATTCGTACAAAATAGAAAAATATCAAAAGGTGACATGCTCCGTGAAACATATCTTGTCATAATAAGTAAGACGTATTTGTGGTGCATTTTAAATTAACAAATCTTTACATATTTAATAAAAATTATGTGAAGTTTAAAACTGAAAATTTTCGCTGGTATCATCGGAAAAGTACGCTGTGGCAAAGCACTTTGAAAAAAATACGCACTTTGAAAATTTTTCAGAGTGCGTTATATTTTGGTCCAAATCAAAATTTTCAAAGCGCGTTACATGTCTATATATTTTTGGTCATAATCAACGCACTTTGAAATAATTTTTTAAAGTGCGTTATGAGTGCACACCAACATTTTTTACATCAAGACGCACTTTGAAAAAATACATTCTTAATTTTGTTTTTAACATTTAGATGTATAGTTGTGTTTATATATGAAATATGAATTGACATTTCGTTTTCGATAAAGCTATACGGCGATCCATTCTTTCAGCAAAGGAGATAAAGCGTCAGATGGTATTGACATCGACGTTTCTCATGCGCTGATTCATACCGGATGAGCTTCCTACATAGAACATTAATCATGCCGCTGGATTCAGTTCATCCCAGACGCCTGATGAATTGTATGAATTTATGGAACAAATCTTTAACGGGGATTATTGCATCTGCCGCGGCCATCGAAAAGAAAAACAAAAAGATTCAATAGGGCACATATATTTCATATTTTTTCCCTTTCTTAACTTCGTGGGTTATAAAGCGATGACTGTTCAAAACAATGTAACACCATATAAAAGTATAAAAAATGAAATTTAAATTCATTTAAGGGTGGGGCCACAAAGGGTGGTCGAAGTTTAACATAGATATATATATATATATATATATATATATATATATATATATAAATATAATTTATATATATATATATATATATATATATATATATATAGAGTAAATCTTAAAAAAAAATCTTCTTCTCAAAAACTAATTAGCCAGGAAAGCTGAAACTTGTGTGGAAGCATTCTCAGGTAGTGTAGATTCAAAATTGTGAAAATCATTATCCCTGGGGGTAGGTTGGGGCCACAATGGAGGGTCGAAGTTCTACATAGGAATATTTAGAGTAAATTTTTAAAAATCTTCTTCTCAAAAACTAATCAGCCAGGAAAACTGAAACTTGTGTGACAGCATCCCCAGGAAGTGTAAATTTAAAGTTGTGAAAATCATGACCCCCGTAGGTAGGGTGGGGCCACAATGAGGGGGGGGGGGTCGAAGTTTAACACAGAAATATATAGAGTAAATCTTTAAAAATATTTCTTCTGAAAAACTAATTAGCCAGGAAAGCTGAAACTTGTGTGGAAGCATCCTCATGTAGTGTAGATTGAAAATTATGAAATCATTATCCCTGGGGGTAGGGTGGGGCCACAATGGAGGGGGGGGGTCGAAGTTTAACACAGAAATAATTATATAGAGTAAATCTTTAAAAAAAAATTCTTCTCAAAAACTAATTAGCCAGGAAAGCTGAAACTTGTGTGGAAGCATCCTCATGTAGTGTAGATTGAAAATTATGAAAATCATTATCCCTGGGGGAAGGGTGGGGCCACAATGGAGGGTCGAAGTTTTACATAGAAATATATAGAGTAAAACTTTAAAAATCTTCTTCTCAAAAACTAATGTGCCAGGAAAGCTGAAACTTGTTTGGAAGCATACTCAGGTAGTGTAGATTCAAAGTTGTGAAAATCATGACCCCCGGGGGTAGGGTAAGGCCACAATGGGGGGTCAATGTTTTAAATAGGAATTTTAAGAGTAAATTTTTTAAAATCTTCCTCTTAGAAACTAATCAGCAAGGAAAGCTGAAACTTGTGTGGAAGCATCCTCATGTAGTGTAGATTCAAAGTTGTGAATATCATGAATTATGAGCAAGGGCTATATGTATTTTTTAAAAAGGTATTATTTACACACACAAAAACAAATAAGAAGAAGATACCTTTTTGACATTATTTTATATCTGTGTTGAAATTTAAAGGAATTAATTTGATTTAGAATCACTGCTTTAAAAAAAATCGCATGTCTATATATAAACACTAAGTCATGAGTCACATTATCTTCACAATAGGTAAATGGCAAATATCCATTCTTTGAGCCAGAAAGTATTAACTCGTGAATAAAAAAAAATAAACTCTCGTCAGTACGTTCAGTACTTTGATTTTAAAATGTAGTCCCATTACTGTAACATTTAGGCGAGACAATTTATTATTTGCACACAGTTTAAGTTATGATACAACATTTCTCAAATTATACAGACAAATTTTAATATATTTTTTGATGATTTTTGCTATATCCTTGTTGCCATGCGGACATTTCGGGGATAAATTTTACTACCAATTTTATCTCAAAGTTCAAAATATCGTCAATTTTTTTTCTTCAAAGGGCGTTGAAAATATCGATTTTTAAGCACTTTGAAAAAAAATATTTTTTCAAAGTGCGTTAAGATGGTAAAAAATTTAACGCACTTTGAAACAAAAAATCAATGTGCGTAATTTTTCAAAGTGCGTTGTGACAGTCCGCTCACAATCGAACTTGTCCGCGAACTTTTCTACATGTAACAACCCACATACTTAAAAAAGAAAAGTGAGCACTGTATCTGGCTTATAACTCGACGACTAACACTCACATTTAAATTGATAGAAATGCATTATTTAAGCATTGTAAACGATGGAAATAGAAAATTTAAAATTTGACCGTAATTGAGACCATGTCCCATTCAATGTACAGAACATTTTTTTCTACGCGATTGACACAATTTGTGAAGTATTTATTTGTAATCGACTGATAGCAATATACTTTAATCTTGTGAATATTTATATATCTAAATATTTAGAATGCTTATTAGTCAGTAATGATATCGATTTTGTTAAATAATTAAAATAAATATATCAGTATTTTCATTGTTTTGTTCAATTTAAGAATATTTTATCTTTTAAGTTTTGATTGTTTGTTTGCAATATCAATATTATATTTATTTGAGAGAAAATTAATAGTTCCACAATGATGTGTGTTTCAATTTCAAAAATAGTATTTCAATAAATTGAATTCATTTTGATATTACAAGTATATGAACTTGTTAATAATCCTTACTTGCAGGAATTCAACTATGGGGTATAGTAAATAATGCTGGAATCTGTTACATCGGCAATGTTGAAATAATGACTGAAGAGGACATCCAAAAAATAATGACAATCAACTATACAGGACCAGTAAACATATGTAAACATTTTCTACCCTTGCTTAGGAGAAGCCGTGGGCGACTGGTCAATGTTGCTAGCAATGCAGGTAAGCATGTGAAAAACAACAAAGATTGGTTAATCCTTAGAAATACAAAATGTACTTTTATAAAGTTCTTAACAACAAACAATCCAGACATACGAGTTGTAATTCCGCTTCTCTGACAAATTCGATATAAACCGATCGTTTGGTCCAACATGAAAATTAGATTGCTATGTCACAGCTAATTAATGTTCGAACACAAATATCAGAGGAGAAGTGCAACATGAATGGACGGTTGCTACTTGAAATTATACTTCAATCTGATCATGAAGTAATAAAGTGTTGCCAAAACGTCTCTTGATTAGGATATGGGTAACATCTGATTTGATGAATACTACATGTAGTATTCAGTCCTCGACATTGCGCAAACATTGCCCTCATACCAAGTCAATATAATGGAAATTACTGAGAAATTCCTCCTCCTTTGTAATCCTATAGGATTTAACGGTCATCATTGCATAATGCAACCCTGTTATCGCAAATCTATCATGAAAGTACACGCTACGGCAGATGCTGGAATGCGTTGAGTGATGACACTTTCTAATCGGTGTGTATTTCAATTGCGATTCGCAAAAAACATTCTGATTGGCGTATTGATATAGATCCGCCCATGTATCAAATGCATGTTCAGAACATGGTGCTAACACGTGGAAAGAAATGTCGGAGAAAGAAAAGTTATCATTAAGTTGTACTTGCAAGTTGAAAATTGAATACATGGTAATTCGAGAACAATCGGAGCGGAGTTTACGTACATGTGTGAAATGATGTTAGTGAAAAAACAAAGAAAAGGTTCTCCTAAACAGAGATGGGCGCAAATAAAATGAAGTCACAAATTATACTTCGCTTATCGAATAATGTTTTTAACCGGGTTTTCCAACGGAAAAATCCGGTTATGAAAATGGTGAAAATGGCGGGCGGGCGGGCGGCTGCCAAAAGGGTACCCTCATTGTACGGATAACTCCTCCTACAGTTTTCAAGATAAGAAGTTGTTCTTTTGCAGATCAATTGTACATATATCAGAAGTGTGCATATTGCTAGGATTTTGATTTCCGATAATTTATGGGAAAAAATACCAGCTTTTGAACTTAAGTCATTTTTTGGCAAAATATTGCATATAGGGTACCCTCATTGTACGGATAACTCCTCTTACAGTTTTCAACATAGGAAGTTGTTCTTTAGCAGATCAATTGTACATATATTTTAGGTGTGCATATTGCTAGGATTTTGATTTCCGATAAGTTATGGAAAAAACCCGGCTTTTGAACTTAGTCATTTTTTGGCAAAATATTGCATATAGGGTACTCCATTCCACTGGATACGGGTTGACATGGATTATGGTAACAGTTCACATAAATGAAAACACGGTTTGCTGTCACATTGACAGCTTTTCACTTGTTCAGTTTATTTTGAAGAAATTCGTTAGAAACTGTTTAGTAAACAAATATATTTTACCTTACCGTTCATATTGTACTATATGTGGAAATTGCATGAGTTGAACAGACTGTTTTTCCTTAAATAAAAAAGCTTGTTGCAAAATGTTGATCCACGGGAAAATGCGGGTTTCCACGCCGTGAAATCAACTGAACGTTTTACAGCATAGGTCTTCACTTTCTTGTTTACAATAAATCTCTACTGAAAATCTTTGAAACATCGTCACCAGCTCCATAAAATGAAGAAGTCTGGTTTGTTTGTATACATGTAAAACTGTAAAATGGAGACTCGATTTGCAAGTGAATTTCACAATCCGAGGTCAATAAGGCGTTTGAGAGAAAGTCAGCGGCAAGTAAAGTGTCAACATTGTCTGATTAATATTGAAGAACATGTAATAAAATAAATGTTTCTACAGACTGAGTGAGTTACAAAAAAGGTTAATCACAGGTAAGTTCAAAATTGAACACGTTTACATGCCGTTTGTGTATGGTTGAAAACACATGCACACTCATGTGTCATTGAATCGGTTAAAGTTCAATAAAATGCAATTTATGTAATATTTATTGTTAGTATCTGTTGTGATTTCTTTGGAATAAGCTACAACAAAATAAATACTGCCGCATCTTTAATTGATGCGTTAAAAAAGATTAAATTTATCGATGAAGCATTATACTGAAAATGAAATGGAGAACCTGTTTAAACAGTCTGTTTTTGACAATTGCTTACACCATAAAAACAAGAAGCGATTATTGTGAGAACTCTTATATCTAATTAGTCAATTATTGCAGTGACTTAGTTTTTGCAGTTCTGATACAGAGTAAAACGACACATCTGGCAGTTGATGCATAAATTATCAATATCACGTTAGCAGTTAAGATTAAGCGGGTACTAAAATGGCCAATGAAAATGCATGTATTATAAACTGGAACTCGCGATGTCGTTACTCAACGCATCAGTCCATCGCTCGCAGCGTGCACACTCATGTTAGATTTGCAATAAAGATTCACAGAATAGATTATGCAAATACATATGTAAAGCGATGGAAGATATATGCTGCATAACAACCAAGTTTATACATGTAAAGTGATAAAATTTGGGATTCGATTTTAATTAGATGATTGTATTATGGTTTGTAAAATATGATTAACCGTCTTAGCTTTGAGAACGGGAGGGACACCAAAAGATGCACTTCAATAACCAGTACAGCGTAAACCTGATAGTGGACAAAAAACACGCACGAATCAGCATTTACGTGGATTTTCTCGTTTTTAACAATTGCCGAGTTGTTTATCATCGCTGCATCGTTTATAAAATGTATAAAAATTACCTTTAAAATTTTTTTCCTATAAATTATGAGCTTAAATGATTAATAAATTATTTGTATTTTTAATATTTTCATTACCGTAAACCCTAGCCAATCGCCAAGAACATTTTAGCCCGAAATCAAATATCACACGGAAAATAGCGGGTTCATTTACAACACAACTCTTGTTTGAAGTAAATATAAATTATATCAAAATAATTTTGTTTCTGTAAAAGAATGATGCACAGAAAACGAATTATATTACATACAAGTTAATGTTTTCGCAGGTACATGTATATATTCCCCGTACGATTTAATATATTCGATATACAGGTAAATATGTTACGGTAACCTTGTTCCAAAAAAATTCGATAGTTTACATATATATTTTTTTTATTTCTACTGCTAACAGATATGATTTAAATGTAATATTGGTTAATTTTGATCTAAAGAATTAAGAAATAAATAACATGATAAGATGCTGGATAGGATTTGGTATTTCTTGTTCGATTAAGTTTCGGATACGGCGCACTGAACGACTTTTAACTAAATAAATTAACTTGTTTAAGAAAAGGCACGAAACGATAAACACGGTAGGATAAACAGAAAAACTGTTAAAAATTGAACGATTAACATGATAGGATTCACGCACGATATGATAGGATTAACGCACGATAGAACGTTAACAGTTTACACGAACGATACGATAGGATTGATACACAATACAAGAGGATATGATTGTAAAAAAATAACGTTGCGGGTACTGTGCTCCCCAGAAGCCGTGATACAGTATAGTGCCATAAATGAGTCAACTTTTTTAATGGCTGCCATTGTTTTTAAATAAAGTCAGCTTACCTGAATTCGCTGCCAGTCCTCCAAATGAACTCTAATCACTCTAATATTTTGTAATGTCGCTTTTCTGAATCAGTACTTCTCTACATCTTCTTGGTAGACTTGTGTACAATTTTTGAATGTAAAATAATGGAATTTCTTTCCAAGCCTTAGTTAACTGTGTTTTTAGGTCATTTACATTTCGGATCAGGTAATGTCTATTTTTTATTTTGTTTTTCATTAAAAGCCAAACATTTTCGATTGGACTCGGGTCAGGAGATTGGGGAGGCCAGCTTATCTGTGGTATTCTGTTCTGATGTTACCAATTTTCAGATTCATTGGACCGATGACATGGGGCATTGTCATCTTGAAAGTACCATGTATTGTTGCCAAAATGTTTGACAACAACCTGCCAAATATTGTCATCAAGTGTTTGAATATATTTCTGAGAGTTCATATTTCCATTTATAAAAACTAAACTTCCTACCCCATAGTATGTTATACATCCCGATACCATTATTTTGATACTAGCAGACGACATTGGTGCAAAACGGCCCAAACACTCGGGTCTCCATTTTTCCGAGGACTTTCTCTAGACTTTAAACTTTTCGTCAGGTTTAATAACAACCATCATTTCATCCGTAAACATCACCTTCTTCCACTGGTTATTAACAGTCCAATGCAACTTTCCTCGGCACCAAGCTATGCGTTTCTTTTTGTTTACGTTCCGAATTCCAATGGACTTCCTAGAAGATCTCCTTGTATATCCCAAAGAGTGGAGTGTTCTTTGTACTGTGCGACGAGAAACTTTAATAGGTATACTGTTATTAAAATCAGCAGTAATATCTTTCAAAGTTGTCCTACGAGCATTTTTTACTAGCCTGGAAAGTGTCCGTTCTCCTCTGACAGTTACGAATCTGGGTCCTTCCTTTTGCGGCCTGTTTTCTACATTTCCACGTTCCCTCCAACGCTTTAAAAACTTAGAAATTGTAGACTTGTTTAGGTTTAAACTTTCAGATATTTCTGACGCCCTGTTTCCACTTTCTATAAGTTGTATGATTACTTTTTTAGTGTCGTCTGACATTTCATTACCGTGTTTTGCCATTTTGTAAACAAGCGGGAAGTGTAATAATAAAATTGAATTCGATACGGAAAATTCCGGAAATAAAAATTCGTAAGTGTTACTCCCCTTAGATCATAAAAAAGATAAGTGTGACATCGTTTTATTTTCTGAAACAAAACTTCGAAGTTTTGAGGCGACGCTAATTATTGGGCGCCATTTAAAAAGTTGACTCATTTATGGCACTATGCTGTGTACTTGCACGTTTAAAACGTTCTCAAAATACAGAATTCTAGTGACGTTTTCAAAAGTCTGTTGAATTGCGCTCTAAGTTATAGAATAAAAACTTATTTCACACTTTTTTCATATCATTAGCGGTTAAAGTATACGTTTTCTCAGAAAGAAAAAAATTCCACTGATGATAATGAAAAACCATCTATTGTGTGTTTAAGACCAATCATGGTAGAGCTATTTTTCACTTTCAAAAAAGTAGGACAATGACCTTTTAAGATAATGGCCAGTGAATATTTTTTGAAAATTTAAGAAACTTTTTCAGTATGACTGAAATTTTCTTAATTGTGAAAATAATACAAATTGCTAAACTCTTTTAAAAATGAAATACAGTTTACGAATGTCAGTGACACTAAACAGACACAAAGCATTAAGTTTTCATTTACATTTTTTATGAATATTCCAGTCCTCTATTATTTTTCAAATTCCTACCCTTTTTTTATTCAATTTTACAAAAAACTGAATGATGATAATAATAAAACATGTATAGCATTAAACTAGGTATATTGACCTTACTCTGCAGGCATAACATTTATATGAGGTCAATGATCAAATTTTTGAGATATGGTGTCTTTTATCGTTTTTAAGCATTTTGCAATATTTTGATAGTGGGTGCCATTCGAACATCTAAATGAAAAAGTGAGATAAAAACAACATAAAATAAATTATGCAAAATTGTGTTGACTAACAAATAAAATCTTAACTTTGAATACTACAGTACTACCAAAATATTTCAGTGAAAAAAAAATCTGACAATTTTAGTCCGAATTTCATCTGTTTTGCTAAAAGTCCAACTTTGTTTGAGCCTAATTCCATAATATAGTAAAAATATCGAATGGTTTGTCTATAATAATTCATTTCATAAATAATTTTAGTGCTTAGACCAAATTTTACCCATGACATTGAACTTAATAACAATCCGAATTTGAGAACTTACACCCTGAGTAAACAACGTCCTTAAGATTTTTGACCGCTAATGATTTAAATCTAAAATTATATCATTAGCGGATGGTTAGGTTGTCCGTTAATGATAAAATCATATCATAAGTGGTCAACATCCTGACCACTTATGCAACATTATATCATTATATTTCTTTTCTATTGTTATGATTTTCTATTTATAAGCTTGTGTAAAGAATATTCACCTGGGGAGCACATCAGTTTTGTCAGAGTAAGTGGGATATTTTTTTTAGAAACATAAGGTAGTCCCATACTCGGCACTGAATGGGCTCAATCATTAAAAGCTTAGCTTTAAATGATAAATATACATTCTAGCAATACATATACAAAAGAAAATATGTATGTTTACATGCTAGTTTGTTTGTTATCACCTCTCAGACGGGTGTACCCCCTTGCGAAAATTATTAACAATTATGAAATTTGCCAGACGTCCGTTTTTCCTATAAATAATTACCAATTTTGAGAAAATTAGAACTGAACATACAAAATAGAGTATAAATATTTATTTAAGCCATATCTCATCAATAATTTTGCGCAATTTTTTGTAAGTAAGTACGCTTTATGGACCTGATGTATCAAAATAGAATACAAAAAATGCAATGCTAGTATCGCGTTTGGTAATTTTTTTTTACTATTTTATGGACTCAAACTTAAATTCATGGTGTTTATTCTTTAGATTGACATCTTAGAAAAAAGATTTGGTAAAATAAATTATATGTTGACGAATTACTTTTCACGCTTTAAGCTCTAAACCAAGTAGACCCTGACGAAAAAATCCGTAAAAATCACATTTTGCTACAGTTTTCTGCCGAGATCTGTCAACAATGTTAGATATCATTTAAACATTAATTAATTGACGATTAATTAAATGCGAAATAGCTTCTGTCTCTAAATTTAAACCGGTTTTATCAAAAGAAAAAGAAAAATTCGGGGGGGGGGGGGTCAAAACAAAGAAAATATAAGCATACCTGAGATCCTGGTTAATCAGAAACTTCGTTTTTCATTTTACTTTAACATAATCGAGTTTCACAACATTAATCATTTCTATCTCTCATAGAATACATATATTACCGTTCTAATTGCTTATTATTGCCATTGTTTACAACAGCGATGTAGAGTAAAATCAATACCGGGTATCAAAAACGCTTTGTAAAAGTCGAACCAATATTGTAAAACCCGTATTATGACGTAGTGCGATAATCGTACTGCTTTAAGGTAATTCAAAAGGCACGTACAATAAACAACCGGGAATTTTTTAAACAAATGCTTGAAATTAAAGAAAAGTTCTACTAAAAAAAGTCATTGATGTCTTCATAGTTTTATCAATTTCAAGTACAACATATATAACAGGTGTAATTATTATTTTAGCTGTAACTGTTTAATTAGTTTAAACTCAACAACATATGATAAAATACGGTGTAAACTATGACAACAAAACGCAAATGCTCACTAGATAAAGCTATATTTATTGTTTTCATACCTGAGTAATAACATGACATAATTTAAAACTAAATGTCATACTTACTAACCAAATAGTATACCCCGTTGAGCAAATCTAGCAAATAATTAAGTTTTCTGTACCTCATCGTAAACATATCAAATCAAAGTACTGAAGTACTGACGGGGGTCAATTTTATTGATTATCATTTATTTTTAAATCAACTTATCTTGCGTGGCAATTAGTTTCGAGTCTGTATATAAATTACGCACTTTTTTATAATATGAAATTTTATTAGACTTTTCCGACAAGAATTTAGAGAAATCCCATATGAATCATGTTGTGTAATTTTTAAAGATAAATTTCAAACTATGTATTAGTAATCAAAACAATTCTAAAAATTGAATGGATCTAAGCACTATTGATATCGAACTCTAGTCTCGTTCAACCAGACGCTCAGCTGTCTCCGTTAATCTCCGACAAGTAACAGAGCCTCACTGTTTGTCGGAGATTTACGGACACAGCCGAGCGGTTGGTTGAACGAGACTATATTAAACTCTGGCGTAGAAATACATAAGACTACAAAAATAGCTAAATTGTTCGTATTATATAAAATCTGACTATTTTCAAAGTGTTTATAAATAAGTTTCCTTGAAAAATAATGCTTCAGCATACATTACATCGAATTTTTGTATTATTTTCAAGAACTAATAAGACTTGTCAGCGGTGATGATTTGTGCTTAGGTCCAAACACTGTTTCACTTTCGGTTTGCCAGAGTAAGTGCATAGGAGAGTTGATTAAAATCAACTCCCAAAAATTAAGAATTAAGGTGGAAAGACCTCTAATTGTTCGGACTGAACATGTTACTATCTTAGGTTATATATATATATATATATATATATATATATATATATATATATATATATATATATATATATATATATATATATATATATATATATATATATAATGTTATGGAAAGTGCGCTGTGTCTTCGGTTGTCAATTCCCTTTCCCCAATAATACTAGAATAGGCAATAAACAGAGTTTACAAAGAAATATAAGCACTTAATCTGACTAAAACGAAATCAGTTGAGAACGGAGACCATTCAAACTGCGTTGCCACATTGCAAGTTTTAATGAAAAAACATCTTTTCATTTTTCATAATTTGCTCAACAAAGTAATATGTTTTACTATACATGTACATGTACCTGTATTGTTTTTGCATAAGTTCTGCTTTAATGAGAACATTTACAAAAAACTGACAGACAGAGAGACAGACAACTAGTCTGCTAATACGTCCACATCTAAATCATCGACGGCTAAAGCATCAAGACTGAGTAACTTGTTGTTCCGAGATAGAGTGAGATGTGCTTCACCAATACTGTCGAGGGGAGTCACTCACCTGGCTTTGCCTTATTCATTTAAACTTCCATGCACTAGGAAACAGTGCTATGGTACTGAGCTAAGCTCTAAAACATTGACATCAATTAAACCAGAAATATCACACGCACTCAACATGAAATACATGCATCTCATGAACCTAACGTTTTCAAAACAGCATTTGTAAAACAGACAAAATGTAATCCACAAAAAAAAACCAAGTACAACGTAATTCAAACGTGAATGCTTTTATGTAAACAAGCTTGAAGAGCATTTTGGGATGTCATTTTTACTAGGGTCTCAATGTGCTTTGCACATACAGTTCTTATCGTGCTGATATAATTATAAAAATACATTTCCCTATAAATTGTTATGTGGAAATTTGAACCCATTCCGGGCCATAGAATTGCCTGGTGGTCATGGAATCTATAATTTAAAATCTTTGCAATACATAGAAATATTAATGTAAATATTTGCATTTCTTGTGTAGTTGTTCTTGGGAAGAGGAGTTTTGAATCTTTTCCCTACATATTTTTGTTAACATTTGAACCCCTCCTGGGACCTCAATATTGGCCCGGATACCCCGATTGAACAATTTTAACTCAACAATATATGATGTTGGTTGCATAGTTATTTCACATTTTGTTACATTGTTGTTCTTATTCATTTTAAAAGATTGTTTTCCATAATATTTTGATGTTAAACTGTGAATCTCTCCACAATTATTTAATATTGTTAATATTAGATGAGGTCTTACAAACTTTATTGTAGGTCTGGCGCCCATTCCTTTAATGGGAGCATATTGTGCATCGAAATCAGCTCTTGTGACTATATCAGAAGTATGGCGATATGAACTAAAAATGTGGGGAATAAAAGTAGCAACAATTATACCAAGCGGCTACAAGACAGGCAAGTGCATGCAATATTATACCATACATATTCCCATTGAATGACATTAGCTGTTTTATAAGTATATAGCACTTATTAAGGTGGAAAGACCTCTAATTGTTCGAGAACAATTAGTCTACTAGTTTCTTTATCGTTTGTTAAAATATTCAAACTAATTATTGTTAGAAATTGTGTTTTTTGCAAACTTGTAAAATATAATTTTCAAATAGATTTAAGTGGGAAAAATAAAATTTCAAATTATTTTTCGTCACTTAATCAATGGGTACAGTAGTTAGGTCTTTCCACCTTTCAGGTTTTTCAGGTTTTTCTTGTTTTCTTTATGTTTCTTATTCTTTTTCTTTTTATACCCGCACTTTCTAAAGAAAGTTCGGGTATATTGTTGTTACCCTGTTCTCAAACTGCTCTTACATCTTATAAACCAGCAAACTGAACTCTTGGAGTTTGATTTGAGGTATCATGTTGTTTTGTAAAAAGGTTTCAAAAATTCTCTGTTAGTCTTGGGGGTCAATTAATTGGTAAAAAAATGACGTTTTTTTTCACAAAAACCTTCTTCCTCGAACTCCTCCTACATTTTCAACAGTAGACAAATCATCTTTTGAATATGTTTTAGGGTATCCTATAGATGCGCAATAAGGTTTCGGAATTTTTAATTTTGTCCTGGGGGTCATTTAATGGCTGAAAAATGACGGTTTTTTTTACAAAAAAAAAACTGGTTTCAAAAACGTAATTTTTTTTTGTTTGGCAGTAGTCAAATGTTCTTCTAGAATATGATGGGGGGTGTCATTGAGGTGTGATCAGGTTCCAGAAATTTTTTTTTATTAAGGGGATCAGTGGGCAACAAAAAATGACGTTTTTTTGCAAAAAAAGTATGGTTCCCAGAACTCCTCTTACAACTTTTAGAGTAGTTACGTCATCTCTTGGGATATAATTGGGGCTATCCTATAGATGTGCAATAAGTTTTTTTAAAATTTTTAATTTCATCCAGGGAGTCAAATAGTAGCAGAAAATTGACGTTTTTCACTAAAAAGACAACATAGATCCAAGAGCTCGTCTTATGATTTAATGGATAGACACATCATATCTTGGGATATGATAGGGACTGTTCTATAGATGTGCAGTAAGGTTTTAAAAATTTTAATTTCATCCAGGGAGTCAAAAAGTAGCAGAAAATTGACGTTTATCACTTCAAAAAAACATAGATCCTAGATTTATGATTTAATGGATAGACACATCATATCTTGGGATATGATAGGAACTGTTCCATAGATGTGCATTACGGTTTTGAAAAATTAAATTTAACCCTGAGGCCCATTACCTACATACCTTTTGATGCCCTTTAAGGATCAAGAATATATATGGTTAAGGGGTGGGGATCTCAACCGTTTTCGACATATTCGTGCACTTCCTGTTCGAGGGGGTCACGACCACCCCCGGGGCCCATGACCTACATACCGTTTGATGCCCCTTGACACAAGGAACAAGAATATATATGGTTTAAGGGCGAGGATTTCAACTGTTTTGAAGATATTAAGGGACTTGCTGTTTGAGGGGGTCAGGACCACCCACAGGGCCGATGACCTAGATAACATTTGATGCCCCTTGACACCAGAAGCATGAATATACCGGTATATGGTTTAGGGGTCATGATTATAATAGTTTCTGAGATATATGGTAATTTCAAATTCCTGGGGGGTGGGGATGACCCCAGGGGTCAGATCTAATAAACCCTATATATTGCCAGTAACGGTCAATATATGATAATGAAAACCCTATATTATTATCTTTGTCCGTTTTCAAGTTACCATTTACAATAGAGTCTACGGTTCTTCATACAAGGTTCAATGTTAGACCCCATACCCTTTTTACACACCCCCTCCCGAAAAGTGGTTGTCTAACCCAAAATGAAAAAAATCAAACCAGGGTGCACAACTAAATATGCAGGCCTATCATATCCTAGAGTTTTGTACATTTCTGTTCAGCCATCTCTGAGAAATAAGTTCAGAACGGGAAAGAAGAAAAAGAAGAAGACGAAGAATAATAATACATGTATTAAGAACCATACAAAAACAATAAGTCTCAAAATTTCATTCAGGAGACTTAATAATAAAGATTAAATAGAGATAGGATCATCAAACATCAATAATTTAAAGATAATTGACAATTTCTGGTTCTAAGGGGGTCAGGATGATCCCTTAGGGTCATGACTTACATGCCATAATAATCTGATGCGCCATGACCTAAGGAGGAATACTATCTTTGGATTAAGGTGGGGATCTCAATGGTTTTTATGATATTTGAAAATTTTCGCAAGAGAACTAAGGATTATGACCTACATACCATCTGACATGCCTTGAACAAAGAAACAATAATATAATATGTACATGATATATGATTCAATTTAAGAACCCAGATATAGATCAATCATCTATGTTTTGTAATACTTCCTATGTATATATACATGTATTAGTTTGTGTTTTGTTCTATACTATTCATGTCCATGACTGTAGTATGGCTTAGTCTTATTTCAAATTACATTAAAAAATTGTCAAATATATGACTTGGAACCCTAACCCCCAAACAAACTCAAATATAAACTGCCCCCCCCCCCTTAATTGTCGAATGATCTATTAAAATCAAAATATAATTTGGGTGTCAAAAACTTTTATAAACTGGTAAAAAATGTTATTCTTAAAAAAATTACATAACATCTTGCATGATTGACAAATGATCTATTGAGATATGATCAGATCATATTTCTACCTTGGGATCAATAACTAGTATTCATTGACAAGTTAAAACTAGATACTGTCATTAGACAGTAATACCTGCACCATGTGTGTGCCCCTAAATAACACTGTTTTGTACCAGTTTAATTAAAAATGAAGGCTACATGCAAACTCCGGTAATACATTTAAAAATTATAATTTTCATAACTGAAGGATGAGATCCCTTCCCATATGATAATACTCATCGTGACATGAGTAGCACTTTACGTGCAATTTGGGGTAGAACTGTTTGCAGAGAATTATCAGTTAATCAATAATATTAACATTTTATGTCATAGGAAGTATAATGGTCTATATAATTATTACAAACAAAATTAAAAATTAAATTATGCCCCCTCCCTCTGGCGGTTGCCGGTTTTAGATTTGCTTCTGTGTGCCTAAATGAACATCATCGTGTGCACAGATTTAGAGAAGGGGTGGGAGTGAGGGGTCCAGACCCCCCTCCCCATGAAAATTCGTAAATTACAAAAAATACACCTTGGACCCCAATGCTCTTACAGACATGTAAACGCTCTAACCCATTGCGCTTTAATGTTAGGTAACATTATTTGGGGGGTAAATATTTAATCAATATTCAACATACTTTATTGTTTATCTCAATAGGAAGTATACATGTACATCACAATATGCAGGTGTCCTGCACCACCTTAAAGCTGTTATTTACCTAATAAAATAGTGCAAGTGGATTTGAAGAATAGGTCATAAAAATACATGCATGTTACATATGACTGATCTTTGTCTGAAGTTACGTACACAACACAGGTTTGCATGTCTCATTAGCGGGTACTAGTTTTACCCAGCTCTTCGATTAGATGGGTTCACGTGTATACATACATGGGTGTTGCTAAAACGCGGAACGGAAAACGGAACGGAAGGAAAACGGAAAATCTTATCTAATGTTATTTACCTCATAGATTTTTTAAGTATGCTAAAACGATATACGTTATGTACCTTTTTAAATTTTTTTGAAAGATTAGCAATATTAGATTATTTATTCAAGAATATTTATTTCCTCAAAATTAAAAGTACATGCATTGACCACTATATTCTGTCCCAAAATATCCTCGATTCACTTTTTGCTGTATATTTATATATACCTCAGGGTTCAAGCGATTCTCTTTTAGAAGCATTAAACATTCTCATTATTCTTTCTTTAAAACGTCCTCTCTAGCTTATCAGCTGGTATAAATACACGGCTAAAAATAAAGAAGTCTACGGGGTTTTGCATTTTTTCAGACCCGGATTATAGTGTTGAAAAATTGTGCAAGGTCTTCTGAGTGACTTCCAAATGGAGAAAAGATGTCAACATTTTCCATTATAAATCGTCCAGATGTGCTGCATGAATATTTTGGGATCGACAGACTATAGTCCCAATATATAATCGGAAAATCAAACCAGGCAACGTCTAGAGCTCTCTATTCGGATCATATGTATATATAGCTGCTGGAATAAACAACTGCATGCTTTGTTATGCAAACGTAAACAAAATTGCATTGCTAAAAATACTAGTTTCACAAATTACTAGTTTCACAAATTACCGGGTATTTTAATGTTTACTGTATTTTGATTTTTAATGTCGTCAGTCCTACGGTTTTTTTCTTCCATCTCAATGATACTGTATCGTCTGTATGATAAAAGATCGTCTAGAACACCAAAAATTCAATTTTGATGTAAGTATATACATGTACATCATATTTGAAAATAATATAAAAATACTCAAAACACGCATAAAACGCTTTCACTAACTGCGTACGTTACGCTAATATGCCAGCAATACCATATAAGAGAAATAAGTAAAAAGTTATAGCTAATTTGCTCGTTTAATCATGTTAATGTTTCACAATTCGTTTACATTTGATTTTTCCGTTTCGTACTCAACTAAAGCCGAATGAATACAATGCTATAATTGATAGACATTCATATGAATATTAATAAGATAGTAACATGTTGATAATCATTCATTAGATCTAAATAAAAGATACAAAGTAAATCGTTTCTGGCCAGTCTATACCCTTTTTAAGCGATAAACGTGATGATATTTTCCATTCCGTTCCGTTTTCCGTTCCACGTTTTAGCAACACCCATACATACATGTCTGTGTTTTCCGTATGCAGAAAAGGATTACGGTAGTTAAGAACAGCTAAAGGAATTCATTATTGTGTTTTAATTGGATTATCATTATGATGTTGACCAATTTAGGTAAGCATAATACATGTAGTAGGAGTAGCACAATATAATGAGATGCCAGCATGGGATTCCTGCCAGCATACATACACATGTATATAAGTTCTACTTTCACTTTCTAAATGTAATCTCCCTTTGACAGCATACTGTATCATCATCTTTTAATATTTAAATAAGCTTATCATCGTTACCTATCCTATCGCATTTGTAAAGTTTCTGTCATTTTAGTTGCCAAAGTTATTTTTTTCATTTGTCAGACTGCATGCACTGTTGAGTTGACCCCATATTAACCCTGTATAAACAATTTCTTATTACATTTGTGTATTACATATGTAAGTAAGTGTAGACACTTATATTTTTATATGAGTTATAATAGGAAGGAAGGAGTATTTCTTTCTTAATGTATTATAATGCATCAAATACAATGTAGATCATGACCTTATGGGACTTCTAAAGTCATTATGATGCATCAACTGGTGTAAAGTACATTAATGACCCCCAGCTGTTGTCTTTAACCCCCCCCCCCCCCCCCGCCTTTATGAAATAGGAAATGATATGATACACTGTATATTTTGTTAACTTCTGAGATCTGAGATCCTCATCCCTAAACCGTTTCATCTATTTTTGCTCTTTGTGTCATTGCGCGTAAAATTGTATTGTAAGATTATGCCCCCTTGGAGACACCCTGACATTTTAGAACTAGAAATAATAATGTATTTCATCTTATTCATATGTTATACAGTAGTGTTTGATCCATGTGGGTAATTCCTAGCCTAATGATGTCACTGCTTTGTTTAGGAGACTTTACAATTGCCCCAAATAGGTGAACACACATGGCAGTGATGCATATAACATTTTGTTTATAAATCTTAAAAATTGAATTAAGCAATTTCCAAAATGTTAATGTGAATCACAAAAGAAAAAGCAATCAAGAAATGATTTAAAATTTGCTACTGTACACATGTAAGAATGTATTAAGAAGACTGAATCTTTATAAGCAGGTTAGATTGGGGGGGGATGAATGTGGAGTATAAACATTTATAATTTGAATCATTTATTGTTATTAATTTATCTTAACTTGTCAATGAATACTACTTATTGATCCAAAGGTAGAAATTTGACCTCTGATCGTATCTCAATAGATCATTTTTCAATTATGCAAGGTGTAATGTAATTTTTTTTAAGAATAACATTTTTTACCAGTTTATAAAAGTTTTTAGACACCCAAATTATATTTTGATTTTAATAGATCATTCGACAAGGGAGGGGGGGGGGAGAACAGTTAATATTTGAGTTTGTTTGGGAGTGGGGGTTCCAAGTCATATATTTGAAATTTTTTTAATGTAATTCAAAATAAGACTAAGCCATACTACAGTCATGAACATGAATAGTATAGAACAAAACACAAACTAATACATGTACATGTATATATACATAGGAAGTATTACAAAACAGATGATTGATCTATATTTGGGTTCTTAAATTGAATCATATATCATGTACATATTATATTATTGTTTCTTTGTTCAAGGCATTTAAGATGGTATGTACATTTGTAGGTCATGATCTCAAGTGCTCTTCCTGAAATTATCAAATATCATAAAAACCATTGAGATCCCCACCTTAATCCAAAGATATTATTCCTCCTTAGGTCATGCAGGCGCATCAGATCATTATGGCATGTAAGTCATAATTGACAATTTCTGATTCTAAGGGGGTCAGGATGACCCCTTAGGTCATCCTGACCCCCTTAGAATCAGAAATTGTCAATTATCTTTAAATTATTGATGTTTGATGATCCTATCTCTATTTAATCTTTATTAATTATTTAGTCTCCTGAATGAAGTTTGGAGACTTATTGTTTTTGTACGGTTCTTAATACATGTATTATTATTCTTCATCTTCTTTCCCGCTCTGAACTTGTTTCTCAGAGATGGCTGAACATTATTGTACAAAACTCTAGGATATGATAGGCCTGCAAATCTAGTTGTGCCACTTGGTTTGATTTTTCTCATTTTGGGTTAGACAACCACTTTTCGGGGGGGGGGGGGTGTCAAAAGGGTGTGGGGTCTAACATTGAACCTTGTAGGAAGAATCGTAGACTCTATTGTAAATGATAACTTGAAAACGGACAAAGATAATAATAAAGGGTTTTCATAACCATATATTGGTTGTTACTGGCAATATATAGGGTTTATTAGATCTGACTCCTAGGGTCATCCCCACCCGCCAGGAATTTGAAATTACCATATATCTCAGAAACTGTTATAATCATGACCCCTAAACCATATATATCCATGTTTCTGATGTCAAGGGGCATCAAATGTTATTTAGGTCATGGGCCATGTGAGTGGTCCTGACCCCCTCAAACAGCAAGTCCCTTAATATCTTCAAAACAGTTGAGATCCCCATCCCTAAACCATATATATTCTTGTTCCTTGTGTCAAGGGGCATCAAACGGTATGTAGGTCATGGGCCCCGGGGGTGGTCAGGACCCCCCTTGAACAGGAAGTGCACGAATATCTCGAAAACGGTTGAGATCCCCACCCCTTAACCATATATATTCTTGATCCTTAAAGGGCATCAAAAGGTATGTACCGGTAGGTAATGGGCCTCAGGGTTAAATTTAATTTTTCAAAACCGTAATGCACATCTATGGAACAGTTCCTATCATATCCCAAGATATGATGTGTCTATCCATTAAATCATTAAAGGAGTTCAAGGATCTATGTTTTTTTGAAGTGATAAACGTCATTTTTCTGCTACTTTTTGACTCCCTGGATGAAATTTAAATTTTTAAAACTTTACTGCACATCTATAGAACAGTTCCTATCATATCCCAAGATATGATTGTCTATCCATTAAATCATAAGACGAGCTCTTGGATCTATGTTGTCTTTTTAGTGATAAACGTCAATTTTCTGCTACTATTTGACTCCCTGGATGAAATTTAAATTTTTTAAAAACCTTATTGCACATCTATAGGACAGCCCCAATTATATCCCAAGAGATGACGTAGCTACTCCAAATGTTGTAAGAGGAGTTCTGGGAACCATATGTTTTTTGCAAAAAAACGTCATTTTTTGTTGCCCACTGATCCCCTTAATAAAAAAAAATTCTGGAACCTGATCACGCCTCAATATGGCACCCCCAATCATATTCTAGAAGATCATTTGGCTACTGCCAAAAAAAAAGACGTTTTTGAAACCAGTTTTTTTGTAAAAAAAAAAAACAAAAACGTCATTTTTCAGCCATTAAATGACCCCCAGGCAAAATTGAAAATTCCGAAACCTTATTGCGCATCTATAGGATACCCTAAAACATATTCAAAAGATGATTTGTCTACTGTTGAAAATGTAGGAGGAGTTCGAGGAAGAAGGTTTTTTGTGAAAAAACGTCATTTTTTACTAATTATTTGACCCCCAAGACTAACAGAGAATTTTTGAAACCTTTTTACAAAACAACATGATACCCCAAATCAAACTCCAAGAGTTCAGTTTGCTGGTTTATAAGATGTAAGAGCAGTTTGAGAAAGTAAAACGTGACAGACGGACGGACGGACGGACGGACGGAACAGGGTAACAACAATATACCCGAACTTTCTTTAGAAAGTGCGGGTATAATTAATAACAATAAATGATTCAAATTATAAATGTTTATACATGTACTCCACATTCACACCCCCCCCCCCCATCTAACTTGGTTCTAAAGATTCAGTCTTCTTAATACATTCTTATATGTGTGCTTAATATGCAGTAGCAAATTTTAAATCATTTCTTGATTGCTTTTTCTCTCCTGATGCACATTAAAATTTTGGAAATTGCTAAATTAAATTTTTAAGATTTATAAACAAAATGTTATATGCATGTGTATTCGCCTATTTGGGGCAATTGTAAAGTCTCCTAAACAAAGCAGTGACATCATTAGGCTAGGAATTACCCACATGGATCAAACACTACTGTAACATATGAATAAGATAGTATACTTTATTATTTCTAGTTCTAGAATGTCAGGGTGCCTCCAAGGGGGCATACTCTATATACAATTTTATGCTCAATGACACAAAGAGCAAGAATAAATTATATGGTTTAGGGATGAGGATCTCAGATCTCAGAAGTTAACAAAATATACAGTATATCATCATTTCCTATTTCATAAAGGCGGGGGGGGGGGGTTAAAGACAAAAGCTGGGGGTCATTAATGTACTTTACACCATTTGATGCATCATAATGACATTAGAAGATATTTTGTATTTTCCTGATCGCTTCATGACCAGAACAGTCCAATAAGGTCATTACCTACATTGTATTTGATGCATTATAATACATTAAGAAAGAAATACTCCTTCCTTCCTATTATAACTCATTTAAAAATGATAAGTGTCTAGTACACTTACTTACGTGTAATACACAAATTTAATAAGAAATTGTTTATACCGGGTCAATATGGGGTCAACTCAATAGTGCAAGTCCGACAAATGACAAAAATAACTTTTGCAACTAAAATGACAGAAACTTTACAAATGCGATAGGATAGGTAACGATGAAAAGCTTATTTAAATATTAAAAAATGATGATACAGTATGCTGTCAAAGGGAGATCACATTTAGAAAGTGAAAGTAGAACTTATGTATGCTAGCATCTCATTATATTGTGCTACTGCTACTACATGTATTATGCTTACCTATATTGATACCTTTGAGAAGAAAATACTTGTTATCGCTTTTCCTCTAGTCAAGGAGATAGAGACTTGGAACTTTTACCAATGTCTTTAGTACAATTAGAGGGTTTCCAATCAATTCATACCGAAAGGATCTGAGGCCCCCTTCTAGTAGTTATTGCCCCTGAAAGAATTTAAATTTCCATAAAATCAGTTCCAACTTTTTTATTACTGATCATAGAGACTTCGGACCACTTGGGATGGAAGCGTCTACCTTGGTCGAACAAAATGACATAAAGGTCAAAGGTCAAGGTCATTTGGAAATCTGTTAATTAACGAATTTTTAGATCTCTTGTTTAGAACGCTAAAGATTTTTTTTTCATGGATGCAGTAGGACACCGTAAGATATTTAAAAATATAGCCTCTTGGCTCACACTTACCGAATAATTACGAAGTTATTGCCCCTTTTATACTAAATAATTGTTATTACTACTCAATTGACACCATAGGAGATAGAGACTTGGAACTTTTACCAATGTCTTCAGTACAGTTAGAGAGTTTTCCAATCTATTCATACCAAAAGGATCTGAGGCCCGCTTCTAGCAGTTATTGCCCCTGAGAGTTTTGAACTTCGTTAAAATCACTTCCAACTTTTTACTATCTATCACAGAGACTTATGACCACTTGGAATAGAGGCGTCTACCCTGACCGAACAAAATGACATAAAGATCAAAGGTCAAGGTCATTTGGACAGCTGTTAATAAATGAATTTTCATGTTTTGAAATACGGAATTATAGAAAGGGTTTCAAAAGCTTGCTGGATTGCGCAATAAGGTATTCAATTGAGTCAGCCAGGTATCACATCAAGTCCTGTGGTTACTCAAGTGGAACTGGTTTTTACAGTGAACCCATTTATTTTCACCCCTGCGAATGTTATTGTCATTTAAATTTTAGACCACGTGGTTTTATTTGACCCTTTCAGTTTCGCACTAAAAATCGTGCCTCGTGTTTATAGTCTAGTTCATAGAATCTAGGTACTATTGTAGTCAATTATTAAATCTAGAGGTTTATTGATTTTAAACTTTATCTTCATTAATAGGTGGATAAAATGTGTTCTAGAAATAAATGTAAAAATACAAAAAAATAGTTTTTGTCTGCTGTTGCAACAATTAACATGAAAAGTAGAAATCCCCCCTGAGGATTAGTTTTCGATCCGCTCCTGAACTAGTAATAGCATCAATAGTGAAACAGACTATACTATTTTATGCAGAATGTTCCTTGAAAATGACTCGGTATACTAAGTTTTTATGTAAAACAGACATCCATTATTTTTTTTAAAACATGGTATTGCACACCACAAGCATCAAACATGGATATGAATTTATTAAGCCACGCAATTTTTATATTTTCAACCACTCAACACGTGGTTGAACACGAACGATAACTCTGTTCTGAATATTATCGTTTAATATAAAAACCGCTAAATGGTGAAATAAGACAAAAATATTAAAAGAGTTTCATGTTTTAACAAAAACCAAAGTAGGATACGATATGAAAAACGACCAAGTACTTTTGTATTTTGAGAATATCATCCGAACACTTATACTTCCACTCGAAATTTCACAGGAACTGAACAAATCTTGGTGAAGTCTCGTGAACTTTCATTCGAGCACCTCTGGAATATTACATACTTAGCAACGATAAAGAAAACATTCCGAACACATTTGCAGGGGTGTACAAAGACAGCTAGCCTCTAGAACACTCTCTTCTATTGTTAGGTTTACTGTTTATATGATTGTGTAAAGAATATTCACTAGGCTCAGTTTTGTTCATAGTAAGTGGGAAAAATCGGAAAAGTCATTTAATAAATGTTTACGATATATACAACATATACATTCTTAAAGAAATTGCTTGAAAAAAAAAACTCTCTTTAAAAATCATTTATCATTTTATGGCGTAGTGGTTTTCCCATTTTATAGTACAACATGTATCATAGGTATGATAATTTTTGTATACCTTATAGGGCAATCTAGCAATTCATTAAAAATAGCAAGGTGGAAAGACCTCTAATTGTTCGAGAGCAATTAGCCTACTAGTTATGTATCTTATTCGCCTATGTTCTTAATTAATTTGTTACAGAGGAGAAACTCACTATTTTAATACAGTGTCTATACTTCTTATGGCTAAACTTTCCAATTCATTAAGGGAAAATTCCTGGTAAATGATGAAATCGAAATAGCATGGTAATATTCACGTCCTCATTGAAGTTCTTAAGTTTCACATAATTCTGTGCAGCAATGTAAAATGAGTTTAGCTGAGAAACTGGACAGTATTTTTGGTGTATCAAATAATGTTAAAAATAAGTGAAAATGGACAAAATTTCAGAAAAAATAATTGATTCAATAATAATTTCCTATTTCAGTGCACAGCAACATTGTTTTTTTCTTACGTACAAAGTTTCCTAAAAAAAATCTGCATCAGTTTTAGAGGAGTTTGGCAAACAGACTGTTCAGTACTTTATTTATAATACTATTAGCTAAATTTCTAAGTTAATTCTTAATTTCCAAATCAGAATTTTCTAGTTCTATGGAAATATACATATTTTGTCCTATTTTTCTACAAAGTTTCACAAATTCATGTGCAGCTGTTTTAGAGGAGTTACCCTGTCAAAAGACAAGAGGTTTGACGGACTGAATGACTAATGGACATGCCAAAAACCTTTTACCCCTGCTAATTGCTAAAATTGATAAAACAATAGGTAATTGAATAAATTTTGAGAATTAATGAGCTTTACAATGTATTTGAAAGCAGTTTCAAAAAGCAAATATAAATGTCAACGATTTTATATTGATTAAAACTAATATTGCACCATATTATTTAATTTATCCATATATACTAGACATTTTCTGCTTTTCAAAGAGCTGACTTAATTACATTTTTAGGAATAATGTCATACGACATGATAGCCACAGGAAACAGATGGTGGAACAAGGCTTCACCGATCGTCAAAAAAGACTATGGACAAGAATGTTTTTATATCAAATTCAAACAAAAAAGTAAGAATACATATGTAACAGTGTAATAAGTTGTTTTTTTAACAATCCCCTGTATCTTCCTATGTATAAAATTGAACCCCTTCCCCAACTGTGTAATATAATCTTATTTCCCTCATTTAATTCTTGTGTAAAAATATAAATACCTGTGTGGTTCCCGCCACACCCCGAAATCATGATTTAAATAAATTTGCAAACTAGTGATAAACATTGTCAAATAAGATGAAAATGAAGGAAAACACAAATTTCTGCCAGTAAATATGATGTTTTGACAGTGTTTTCATACTACTGGCCATTGAACAAAAAATCGCTTATCCACAATATTTGTTTTTATAAGTGTGTTACATGAAACAAAACAGATTTACTCATCGATTCACATTCATTTTTTGCTTAAATATAATCAATTGCTTGCATCAAATCATAAATATTTTCTTGCTAGACCAGCGAAATTTAGAAATATTCCTATTTTAAGACCACCCTTAGAGAAGATCACCGTTTTGATTTTTTTTTTTTTTTTTTAAATTTTAACATTTCGACACTCCACTTTCCAGTTTGTTCAGTTTGTCTTGTAACGCTGTTACATAGTTTAACGATTATTTCGCTTTAATTTTTTTTTTGACAATTTTGAGGTGTTCAAACAAATATTAGCACCTTTACCTCCGGTATACAAGATATGAAGAAACCAATTATCCCTAAATTAAAGCTCTTAACGATGTTTGAAAATGTTGAATTATGAACGTTCTTCGTTCTTGTTGCTGCTATTTCCGATCGGGTTCGGTATTTTGGACTACTCATTAATGTATAAACTTTCAGAAAATTACAAATATCTCCATGAAATAAATCTAATTATTCCATTAAAATTAATGATTACCTTTAACCTATCAAATATTTACATCGCAACGTATTGTATTGTATTGTTTATTGGTCAACAGATGTACAGCTCATAGACATATACAATTAATATACACATGTTACAATACATATACTGGTCACTTGAAAAAGGTAAGTTTATACATGAAGTTTTCTGATTACAAAAGCATTCTTAATATATTTACCTAAATTGCACAAATCTTTTACATTTTGTGTTGACAATAATAGAAATAATTTAAAGACAGATGGTTTAATATAATAAAACTTCTTAAGGAATTTTTCTCTTAAGTTACAGTAATAGGGACATTTCAAAATAAAATGATATTCATCTTCTATATCTAAAGCACATAGAGGACATAAACGTCTTTGTAATGAAACATTGTTATATCTGCCAGTTTCGATGGTAAGACAATGGGATGATAATCTTATATTACATATAAGTTTCTTATATTGTAAAGGAATTCTTTTTGTTAGATATGACTGCAAGGTACAATGATCAACTAAATATTTATAGATTGTACATTTCGAAGAGGCATTTATGTCAGCTAGTAGAGACTGTTTAACGTTATCAAAAATACGTTGCTTGGCGATTGTTAAAATAATTTCTGGCTTTTCAAAAAATTGGTTTTCCCATAAGTTCATTAGCCCAATACTTGTTAACATGTTCTTGATCTCTGCAGCCCAGTTTTTACATTTGTTTTTACCTAAAGTTTCATTATACATATTAACATAACATGAATTCATAATGCAGTTTTTTGATGATAAAAGTTTCATCCAGTATCTTAAAATACGTATTTTTCTGATACATATGCAGAGGCATTCTGCCCAATTCACAATAAATAACTGCATTAGATGTGCCCCTTTTAACATTAAGTATGTTTTTCCAATAATTAAGATGATTTTTTTCTATATCTGGGGATGAATGAAAGCCCCAGACTTCACAACCGTAGTAAGCAATGCTTCCTACATAAGTGTCAAAAAGGGACAAAAAGCGTAGTAAAATTAAGACTCATATTACAACATTTTCATTTCAGTGCAAAAAGCGCCTTCATACATTGTAATGACAATTGTTTTTGCGTAACATGAAATTTGCCATTGTAATTCAACAAAAGTCCGAGATAACAAAAACTGTTCACTACTTCAATTTGTTTACACTTATAAAGCCACACATCTTCTGTTCGTAAAACTTCCCCATTTCTGAAAACCATTATTTTTGTTTTGTTTACATTAAACGTTAACGACCATTTCTCTGTATAATTTTATAAAGTATTCAACATTGACAGCAGCAGACTGAGAAAAAATAACCATGTCGTCTGCGTACATCAGTAAAAATAAGGATAGCTCTTGTAATTCAATTGGAGTATTTCCATTGCTTAAAAATTCCATTTCGCAATCATTGACATAGAGGGTAAAAAGGAGAGGGGAAATTATTTCCCCTTGTAAAACACCAAGATTATTCACAAAAAAATCTGATAACTTACCATCTAATAAAACACAAGACTTAATATTATTATAAAGTGAACGTAAAATCCTCAGAGGTTTACCTCTGATTCCATACATTGAAATTTTATTCCACATTTTAACCCTATCCACTGTGTCAAAGGCACGCTTGAAATCTACGAAGCCGCAAAACAATCTACATTTTTTCGAGAGATATTTGTTCACGATTGTTTGTAATGCAAAAATTACGAAAGCCGAGAAGGATCATTCGAGATTCGAGATTCGAAATACGAGATTCGAAATACGAGATTCGAGATTCGAAATTCGAGATTCAATATCTAATATCAATATCAAATCATGGATCCGAAACCTGTATCCTAGCAACATCAAACTGTTCTAAATAAAGATCATTCGTACATGCTCTTTCCTACAAATAAATGTCTTAATAGCTCTTATATAGTGGTTATAAAATGGTTAAATTAACATTGATGAATTAACCCCACACAGTATAAACCATTAAATTAGAAATAACACTGTTGGCTTTGCGAATCTAAGTGGTTTTGTTTGCCCTGTATGTATTTCCCCCCGAGCAATTTTAACCCGAAGTGTATTCGCTCCATCTGTGTAAAAATCGGCTCGCGAAGAAAGATCTGTTTAATCTAAATGTTTTAGCTATGAAACGAAACTCAATGAAATAATCGACATGTCAAAATATAGGTTATGATAAAGTTTTAAACCATAGAAGATATTATGGTTTACAACCTCAAAGACAAAAATCCAGATAAGAATAGTGTATTGTAGGGTATGGCAATGCCATTGTCGATATGAATGAGAGAGAGAGAGAGAGAGAGAGAGAGAGAGAAAGAGAGAGAGAGAGACAGACAGACAGACAGACACAGAGAGAGTTTTGTAGTGTCAAATTCAGTTTGATTTAGAATTTGAAATTGATTTGATTTGTTTCAAGCATATATAGACAATAATTAAGCCTCTAAAACGAGAATAGAGAGGAGGTAGCTAGGGTAGGGCAGACCAACTAGCAAGCTTTAATTTTAACGGTGTTAGCGCACCTGTGATTTACATCGACTCTCTCTCTCTCTCTCTCTCTCTCTCTCTCTCTCTCTCTCATCACCTAGCATTTCCTTTTCCGTGAGGGGGTTTGGGGTATTTGTGATGTCTTACATAAGCTAGCGAAAATGATAAAAAAAAACATGAAATTTTCTTTAAATTGTGTGCGGATGTTGTACGCCAATAATCTGTTTTCAGTATATACATTTCAAGAGGGGGGGGGGGCTATATAGTCCTAATTAATTTGTCAGTTATTCTGTCCCCACTTTGTTTTCTCTTCGTTTTCCATGTTTTTTTTTATTTGGCTCGGCAAATTAATATAAAACTTTCTGTGTAGCTCCATAACGATGCACTGTAGATAAATTATGAGTAGTTTTACTTTTGATAAACAGGTACATATCCGTACTTGATTTTTAATTTGACTCTTATAATCGGATTTAATATTCCAATAATTATAGGGTAGGAAAGAGTAGACGGGACTTTTTTGCGCATATCCTACTGTACCATTTATTCAACACAGGTATTAGCACTCATCGAGTTCGACTTACTTTCCTTTTCTTTCATCCACTGGATTTAAAGCTATTAATTTTTGAAAATATTTTGAATTTATGGCCTGATTATATATAAATTAGAGCTGCGCTGGTGCATATATTTACCCAAATGGACCAAACTATAACCAAATAAATCTAAAAATTTTGACAAAATTAGTTTTAAACGTACGACTCTTTTTCAATTCTAATCGGGTATGTCCTTTAGAAAAATCTTGAACCACACACATTTTAGCAAATAAAACGGCAATTGTTTCATTTTTTAAGGGGAGGGAGGTGGTGCCGGTAAAGGACATGTATTGCTTGTGGCAGTTGTGCTATACTCTCATTTGTTATAATAGGTAATACTACATATTGATATAAAATGAAAATTTCCAATTACACTGTACATAGCTTCTATCACGCATTTTGACCCGTGCGATAGTTTAAAACAATTTTCAAAGCATTTAATGTAATTCAACCGATCATTTTTGAAATTTAATTTTCTGGATCCCCGCCTGATACGTCCGCCTTCTTGTATATTAGAATTACATGTACGTTGACCATATGTACACATTAACTTAATCGGCTATGATATGGGACGATAACATTTTTAATCAATGTTTTTGCAGGATATGTAACAAATAACAGCCTATTTGTGGGTTTTTGCACTGATTATTTGAGATAATTTGCCGCCATCTTTTATGCATTCCACACACCACTCACAGTTTCTTTATTTGGTGTTCTGTGTGTATGGCGACAAATTGGTAAATTTGCACCACTCACCCCTTGTAGCTTCATCCTGATCACATTTTATCTGGCTAAGTGTAATGTAGTAGTATATTAAATACACACATCTTTGTTTGCAGTGCTTATTTACATCTTTAGAGATTTACTTACAAAAAAAGTAAACATTTGTATGACTTATATGTAATTATTGTCAATTTTGGTGCGGTGGGGGTAGAGGGTAGGAAACTACAGAGAAACTTAACTTGGCTGTGAAACATATGCTTTTATTCTTTCTTGTTGATATATCAATGAATGAATTATAACAAAATATATGTACAACAATTAATTTTGAAATATTCATGCACAATCAAATAAAAGGTTTTACTGCTCTCTGCACAAGAAATCGGCAATGTGAACAAATTGGCACCCTATCATCCCTACCTTTAATTGTAGAGAGTAGTTATCCTTCTATATTGAAAACGATTCCAAAAGTAAGACTCATAATAAGTTGTTTACTGAGGAAAAAGAAAAAAATTGTATTTATTAATAATTCCGTATGATGTGATAATATCTCAATGATTTGTTTATAATCATAGTACTAGTGTATCACTGTATGCATACATAAAAACGATAAGTAATGCTTATATTTATTAGTGAAACAGGACAGATTATTTATATTTAGATTATTTAGATACATGTACTAATCTTCATGCGGGGATCTAGAAAGGAGGGGGTCAGGGGATCTGGACCCCCTCCTCGGGAAAATTGGAGCTTATTAAATTTACATAGTAAAATTTTTTAAAATTGGCCTAGGACCCCCTACAGAAAAAATTAGCTACGCTTATGAAGTTCTCTACCATAACCGCATTTTTACACAAAGGGGGTGAATAAACCCGGGTTTTAAACTATTACTGGTGGTGAAATACCTTAGGGTTCAAACGCATCAGGTGGAAATGCACCAGGGCAAACAAAATCACTTAGATCCGCGAAACACACTGCATTTTTACTAGTCTACTTAGATATTCTGTGTAAAAGTAAATACAAATAATTATTTACTTAGGTAGGGAGAAGTGAACATAGCATTTAGGGTATATAAGAGCATGTACGTATGATTTTTATTTAGAACAGTTTGATGTCGCTAGGATACATATTTTCAGATCCTTGATTTGATTGGTTAATTTAGATATTGAATCTCGAATTTCGAATCTCGAATCTCGTATTTCGAATCTCGTATTTCGAATCTCGAATCTCGAATGATCCTTCTCGGCTTTCGTAAAAAATGGCATCAACAGTACTATGAAATGGTCTAAACCCGAACTGCGTCTGTGATAACATCATTTCTCTCGGCCCATGACATAAATCTCTTATTCAAAATTGAAGTAAAAAGTTTTGACATACAACTAATTAATGGATCAGTTGTCCCACCCTTTTATATATTGGTACAATAAGAGACTCACACAGTATGTGTGGAAAATGACCTGTTGTAAACATAGCGTTAAAAATTGTGTGTACAAAAGGTACCAAAATGTCCTTGAATTCAATGAAATATTCATTAATTATACCATCCAGTCCATGACTTTTACCTGGTTTTAAAGTCTTTAAAGCATCTTCAATTTCATTTAAAGATATGTCACTTTCTAATTCTTAAAAAATTACCTCTTTTTCAACTTCGACCATGTCATTTCCCACAGCTGTATGATTAATACAAGCAAGGGATTTGAAATGTGTAAATCCACAAGTGAAACATTTACTTTGTTAACTTTTCTCCTACTAAATTTCGAAAAAAATACTTTAGGATTAGATTTTCTTATTGTTTCTAATTAATTACCTTCTTCATTAAGATATTTTCTCTTGTTCCGGGGTTCAGCCTTCTATACTAATTCGCATGCGTATTTACTGTAAACAAAACATATGCAGGGTTCGCGAAGATTCCCCTGGACATGTTTGTTGAGAAAATATGTCATTTCTACTTCTCCCAGGTTATACTTGTTCAAAGTATTTAAAATAACTACAATTATTACTTTGTAAGCATGTATTTTGCGTGTTTATCATAGGAGTTACTACAATCTAAATTCATTTTTGTAAATGAGGCCCCTTGAGGGATTATTTGACATACAGATGTATTTATGTCTGTTTTTTAAGGTCAGACGACACGTTCCTCGAGCATCTTTTTTGTATTTCCTCGTAATAAAGAGTTCCAATAAAAAATATCAGTTTTATTATTATTATTAAAATGATTAAAATTTACTTGTAGATGGTTATATGTCAGGATGGCCGAGTGGTTAGAACCGTGGCCGCTCACTGCCAGATGCGTATAGATTCTTGAGGTCGTGAGTTCAAAGCCCTGCCCCGGCCGAGATAGAGTTCCAATATAGTAAATTTCGCTGTGCTGTTTTTTTAATTTATTTTTATATAAAGCCATTCAAGTGTATTATCAAAAAGATCATATAGGAAATTGCATACTCAAGTATTTTGCAGAAATGCCTGGTAAGGTACCCTAAAATTTTGCAAGAAAGCTTGTCATAGTAGTTGTAGACCATTAACAAATTCCTGGAAAAAGTTATATGAAATCAAGGAACGTGTCGTCTGACCTTAAAATGAACCGAAATTGGTAAACCATCAATAAATTATTGAGAAATTGATTATGTGTTCCGTTTAGAGAGTCCCTTTAACCTCATATACCTTGATGACCGTAGTCGGACGAAGATCTTGTAGTTTTTCTGCACGTGTCAATTACTGTCAATCAAAGTCCATGTGGTAGAAATAAACGATAAAAGATTATTCTGGTTTGTACGACCCTTAAATTTCCGGAAGCACATAATTACGCTAATTAGGTATGCGAAAGAGATTTTTATGCATTTCAACTATTACAATCAACGTTATTTCTTATTTCCTAACGATACAATGGGTAAATCTGAAGTCATTCACACAAAATTAAAGTCATTTGTTTTCAGCTGTACTGTCTCTTTAAAAAAAATGTGTCCATTTTTTAAATACGATTTACTGATTACAAATTTTGTACTCGTAACCGGTTACCATCGTTCCGACCGATGAATCGGTTAACTGGTGAGCAATTGCCATCCCCTATATTTATTGAACGAAAACTATTTTGAGAGGAATTTTTTTAAAAGTGCTAAAGGTTGCACTACAGTATTAAATTTTACTATATATTCTTACCAAAATTGCACAACTTTACATACAGATTAAAATTTCAAAACGAACTTCTGGATAAAAAATCCTCTTCACACCTTTTTAAACAACGCTTCATTTACAATTTTCTAGTAAAATACACAAGGCGGGAGACTTTGCTTACCTCGAAGTTACACATGTGCCTGAAAATCAAGCCCGGGCCTTTTCATCCCCCTCGGAAAAAACACGCATCAAAAATTCAAATGACCTCGCATTATTACAAAACTGGGATAGTTAGACCTCTTACACACTGTTTTTCATCTCATAAAAAAATCAGCTCCTGTCTCGAGCTGAAACGCCCAAAATTCAAAGGAAAACTCGGGAATTATTTTGCCTCAGCCATGTTTTGACGTGAACCTTCAGTGAAATACTGTAGTGACACCTGCAATACAAGCCCAAAATATATATATATATATATATCGACAGTATCAAAAGAGAAATACAGTACCGTCAACGCGGTTCCCGTATTTTCTGCGCACCCCTCCTGTCCATATTGCAACGCGGTTTAGAACAGGTGTCTCAATTTTAAAAAAAACTGCGTACCCCAGTGGTAGAGTTGTCCAACAAATCAACATCGTCGAGGTCTACACAATTAGAAAAGTATCGGACTGAAACGCGAGTTATCTAACTCGACCAAAAAATGATTGACAGCTACACGTACTTATCTTTTTATTTGATGGAACTATCTAGAATAAAATACGGTATGCATTTTAAAAATGTTATATTTATAGAATGTGTTTAAAATCATTCATCAATGCTTCTTCATTTAGATACTTAAAGATTTTTTTTTACAATCCATTTAAATTGATAAGTATGCTTTTTTTCTTTCTTTCTTTTTTTTTTCTTTTTTTTTTCTTTAGTCTTGAAGAAGTTTTGAAACTTTTCTATTTAATTTACGAAAACTGCATACCGGGTAAATTAAATTGATGAAATGCTTTTAGTAGGGATGTCAACGAGTACCCGGTTAACCGGGTACTCGATCGAACGTCCGAGTATCGAATACTAAAATCAGTACTCGGTTACTCGGATGTATATTTTTCTAAGTTTATTTAATAATGCATTAAAACATCGGTTTTAAAACTTAAAATGTCCATTGCACTTGTACATACAGTAATTAGGATTTCCTACGCCTCGTAATATGCTAAATGACCGTTATCGCCTGTGGCAGTGTTTATATAGTAATTATCGTGACCAAGCACCTGTTACCTAGCTTTTCTCACCTTTGGCTGTCTTCTACCCTTATTTTTGGCTTAACGTAATGATTTGTTTTCAATGAACATCGTTTATATAGTCTATTATATAAATTAGATAGCACACAGTAGAGAAATTGAACAGACTTAACATGCCGCCACCGACTTCAAAGGTCTGGAAATATTTTAAAAGAACTGAAGATTCAAAAAACGTAAAATGTCAGCTGTGCGAAGTAAACTTATCGTATACGTGGGAACGACAAACATGTTAATACAGTTATCAATGTACAATGAATGAAACAATTACTTATTTTTACTGTTAGTTAAATTGCTTGATATACGAGTAGAATTCCTGGTGGTCACTTATCATGACAGGGATTATTCACGTGCCTCATACACAGGCACTTGTTTCTGAGAAAAAAAATTACCCTATAGTATAATAATAACACAGGCCCTTGTTTCTGAGAAAAAAATTTACCCTATAGTATAATAATAACACAAGGTATCTAACTCCGAATGAGGTAAACCACCCCCTCCCGTGTGTTTTCTATTACTGATTAATGATTACAGTAATAGAAATAAAAAGTTGGCTTTATATTTATCATTTAAAACGAAATTAGTTAAGGATGACGTTTACTCAGAATGAAAAAAAAATCCACTGATGATAATGAAACCCCACCTATTGTATGTTATAGACCTTTGATTGTAGTGTTATTTTTAACTTTCAAAAAAGTAGGTCAATGACCTACTTTTTGAGTAAATGGCCATTGAATATTTTTTGAAAAATCAAGAAAAATCCCATAAAATTTTACACTACAATTGAAATTTTCTTAATTGTAAATATATTTCAAATAATAAAGCACTTTAAAAAGTGTAATACATTTTATGAATGGCAGTGGCACTAAAAAGGTACAAAACATTAAGATTTCAGCTACAATTTGAAAAAAAATTTCAGTCCGAATTTCCTCTAAAAGTTTTCAAATTCCTACCCATTTTTGATCTAAGTTTACAAAAAATTGAATGATGATAATACAAAAACATTTATAGCATTGAACTACTTATATTGACCTTATTCTGTTGGCATAAAATTTATATGAGGTAAATGATCAAAATTTTGAGACATGGTGTCTTTTATCGTTTTTAAGCATTTTGTAATATTTTTGCAATTCGTGCCATACAATTATTTTAATGAATAAGTGAGGTAAAACCAGCAGAAAATATGAAAAATTATATTGACTAAAATATAAAATCTTAACTTTCAATATTAGAGTACTGCCAAAAATGTTTTAGCGGAAAACAAAATCTGCAAAATTTAGTCCGAATTTCCTCTGTTTGGCTAAAAGTCTATTTTTGTTTGAGCCTAATTGCATAATAAAGTAAAAATATCAAATGTTTTGTCAATAATAGTTCATTTTATTAATACTTTGTTTGTTTAGAACAAATTTTACTCATTACATTGAACTTTATAACAATCCGAATTTGAGAACTCAAACCCTGAGTAAACAACACCCTTAAAATCGGGCAAGCAGAGAGATCTTACGAAGAAATCACACGCCGAAATAATGTTGACGCCTGTCGTTTATTTGATGGATTATTTTAATTTTTCCTTGGATGTTTCATTTTACTTAGCTAAATAAATGATAACAGAAATGAAAAGTTGACTTTAAATTCATTAATTAACACAAAATTGGTAAAAATCGAGTATGTAGATAAGTCTTACGCAGAATGCATACGCCTGCCGAGAAAATCGATACGCCTGTCGTTTATCTGATGGATAATATTAATTTTTTTCTTTCTTGGATATAATTAAACATATATATATTACAGACTCGAATCAGGGACGATTATACTGTTTATACATGACTTTTGTATGTCTCTGCTCGAATTTTAAGATTATAGATAGTCTCTAATTTTTCAAACAACCAAATGTGCATGTATTTTATTTACGTATGATCAAAATTTTATGTCATATATTCATTCGATCTAAAAGTGGTGTCTGCAATAAGAAGGAAAAGAATGTATCAAATAATTTCATGATTTATGAAATTCATAATTTGGGACTATAATTTTGGTTTTTTACAACTTTGTTTCGGTAAATCAACCAATCCTAAATTCTGATTGGCTAAAATCCTGGAATCCAAAGACGCAGGTTTGTCGGTGGAAATGCGCCCAAGCTTGGTCACTTCCATCGACGCCATCCTAAATAAAACATCTGATAACAATTATTATACTTATATCTCCTTTCTTTGGATTTAGGATTGGTTGATTTACCGAAACAAAGTTGTAAAAATTTTCCTAATAAAGAAGATTATTTAAAATGAGCAATCACGTGACCTTAAAAAGATAGTCACGATAATTGAGATAATAGGTACACCTGTGCTTGACCTCAGGCCTTGCGGCCTTCTTAACAAAAAAAAGACAAACTAACAAAAGGAACTAAATATTATTACATAATCACTTGGGCATCGATGTGATTAAACATTGGTCAGTAACAGCTCAAAGTAAATCAATTACATATATACAATGGATTAGCGTGTCAGGCCAATGTTTTTTTAGGGGAAGCACCTTTGCGTTTTTTTTTTTGAAAAGACTAATTTACCCAGGTAACACCAAAAAAGGACATTTGTACGTCGCATTTATATTGCATAATAAAGAGACATCTGTAAAAAAAAAATCAACTCTGAAAATGTTATCTTCGTATTTATATTGCATAATAAAGAGACATCTGTAAAAAAAAAATCAACTCTGAAAATGTTATCAAAAACCAAAATTATAGTCCCAAATTATGAATTTCATAAATCATGAAATTATTTAATACATAATAATATATATATAATGCACAGTTATACCTAGGTTAGAAATACGTTTGGGGTTTTTTTTTCAGTAACTGTAGAGTCAAACTGTGAAAAGTGTGTTGTGTGTACATGTGAATACAAAATTCAAGACATGTAATGTAAATATTTACAACAACTCAATCAATTCAAAAGATGCAATTCGACTATATTATTTCTTTAGAGGAGTGGACTGGCATGGCCTTTATTCATGTATGAAGGCTATATCATGTAATCTTTAAGACGAACAGACTATCATACTTGTGTAAGCATTCCCGATTTTATAAATTTTTATACTCCTAAATTATTAATTTTCATTTTTATTAATGTTAGTTAACGTTTATGGGGAAAGGTTAGACGTTTTAAGCAAATTGCAAAAACACAATTTAATTAGCTGACAACATGTTCAGTATATGCTTGATTTTGAGGTTATCAGGATTAAGTTCGTTTATTTTACCAAGCTTTTGAAAAATGTGACCGGGTTAAAATTTTATGACTTTTGGTCTCAATTTTTAATGGAGCAAAAAGCACCCCGGTTCAATGATTAACGTTGTAAAGTGATTCAAATCATGTCAATATTCTTGGCCTGGAGTGTTTCGTAAATAATAATGAATGATACTTTCCCATACAAAATAAGTTTTGTTTTTCTGTATTATATATATACGCTTCTCGAAGATAGTTACACAGATGTTTAAATGTTTACGGTTAAGAATGGACTATATACGTTTTATGAAGAGGGTTAAGTTTGACTAGTCAAAAACTGATGGCTTATAAATCAGAAGTAGTTTTTGATTAAGTGCTTGTACAATATATTAGCAATAAATATATAAGGATAAAGTGGTATTCGTCTCCAATTTCATATAGATATATAAAAAAAAATATAAATAAGGGTCAGAAATCTGATAATCCTGCTATAGCGACAGTGCGCTATCAACTGGAATAGTAAAAGTGGACTACAAGGTTTGAATAGTCCTTATGGGTTCATAATTAGGTGAAAGTTCATAGGCTATACATAGTATCTTAACAAAACATACTTACTCTTTCATAACTATTTTTCCCACTCAACTAAAACATTAGAGAGAGAGAGAGAGAGAGAGAGAGAGAGAGAGAGAGAGAGAGAGAGAGAGAGAGAGAGAGAGAGAGAGAGAGAGAGAGAGGGGGGGGGGCTTGTGTACAAGGTGTGCTTCACGTCGTCTTCAAATAGGAGTCAGATGGCATTTGGTCACCTGAAAATAAAGCTAAGGTTTTTTGTGAGGATGGTGTGCATTTGAATGAGACTCAGGGCTACCCTAAGTATTACAACAGTGTCAGAGCATCATTGGTTTCAGGACTTAATAGTCTATAGCTTCATTAGCTTGTGGACAATGAAAGCTCAGTGTCTATAGCTGGCGAAAAATAGTATATACATGTAAAATGTCACAAACTTAAAGGGTTCAAATATATAAGTTTAGATTTATAGTTGATATTCGCAGTTTGTTCTAATACAACATGCACTGAACATACGTATCATGCCGAGTAGGGTTAAATTGTAGTGACTTTAATCATATTGTTCATGTTGTTGATACAAACTTTTTACTATCGCTAGGACTCAGGTGTTTTGCATGGTCCATTGCCATAGGCTTGAGTGTAGGATAGTTGTTTTGGCCAGTATCTGTATGTACTAAAATATATGATGAACGGTTTAGCTCCTATAATATTGGGTGTGATATGGTGATATCCCCCATGGTTGGACTATGATACTTGGTAAACCAAATAGCCCCTAGTTTGTTGGGTGCTATGTTATGTAATATCCGTCATGCTTGGATCATATGGTAGCCGTTTAGCCCCTATATGGTTGGGTGCTATGATGTCATATCCAGTCTGGTTGGATTATGATATACATGTGTATGGCTTTCCAAAGAGTCTCTTTATGGTTGGGTGCTACGTCGTTATGTCCAGCATGCTTGGATCTTCTGGAACCATTTAGCCCCCTTATGGTTGGGTGCTATGTTGTCATATCCAGTATGGTTGGATTATGATATATGGCTTACCAAGGAGCCCCTTTATGGTTGGGTGCTACGTTGTAATACCCTGTTTAGTTGGATTATGTTTGGCGGTTTACCAATGTTGTCATATCCATGGGGTGGTGTTATGATATGTGTTTACTTATTGGTCACCCTGTGGCTTAGTGATCAGTTATCATATGCAGTGAGACTAGTATATGAGGTGTTTAGATAAATAGCTTCTACATTGTTGAGTGTTAGGTGGTTACCTTAATGTGGGGTGAGTTATACATACTTTGCATGCATATTGAGTTTGCAGTCCAAGTTTGGTTAGCTTTGTGAACAAAGATGTATTGTTAGGTTTAAATTATAAGCTCTTTTTGGTAAGCTGCTAGGTCTACATGTATGGTATAATTGTGTGTTATCAATTTCTAAAAGTTTGATTAAATATCTATGTATGGTAACCATTATTTTGAATCATGGGATATGTGTTAATGGCATATCTGGCTTAGCATATTTGTGCTTTGGATGTAGGTCAGAAACTTGGGTTTAATGGAGCCAATGTACATGCACTTCATGTCATTATTTTTGTACTTACATTACATTTTCAATGGTTTAAGTCATTTATGAATGACATAAAATGTTTGATGTTATATGAAATTTAGGTTTGAAAGGTGTGATTCCAATGGTTAAAGCAATATGAGCTGCATTTTTCATGTTGAATTTTTTTTTTTTACTAAAATGATCTTTTCTACTAAAATGACAAAAATATCATGGTTTTTAAATATTTGTTAGCCACATTTTTGTGGAAAAGGCCGTTAAGAAGCCTTGTTTGGAGCAAAATTGAATTATTGTCGTCCTGTACAAAAATTGATTTGTTATATATTCCTTTGAAGAGAAATATTTCCTTTGACAAAAATTAATGATGTTTTCAAATCTTATTTATCATAAAAGTTTAAGTTATATGCAGACTTATCATACTAGCAGGTTTTAGCAGCAAAATAAAATTCTAAAAAATACAGCTCATATTGCTTTAAAAGGCATGAAAAGGCACTAATAAATCCATAAATTTTAATCTATGTTCTACCATTGGAAGGACTCACTGGGGTTTGGGATAAATTTCAAGAGGGGTATTTGTTTATTGTGAGTTTTAGATCCTGTAGAAATTTACTGTTATTGATTAGGCAATAAAGGAGTCCAGGTAGCGTAGTGGACAATGCACTCGCTTTTTCACCGCTGCGACCCGAGTTCGCTCCCCGTGATGGACAGTGGTTGTATGCGATATGGTATGGCGGCCGCCCATTTGGACACATGGGTTCTCTCCGGGTACTCCGGCTTCTTCCCACACCAATGACCCCCTCGCACTAACATCCGTGCCAACGAGAGATATTAATATAAGTTGAAGAACTTGTTTATCAATCGTTGTAAAATAAATAAAGTTCATGTTCATGTTTCATGTATCAAGAATAAGGGTTAGTTACATTAAGTCATAGAAAACTTCTGCTGTAGGGTACAGTTTTTTACAGCATGATGCCTAGACCAAAAGTTGGTGTGAAAAGAAAAAAGAGCTGGTTCGGCGGAAAGAAAAGGAGCAAAGTCCAAAAAAGATCAGAGTTCTGATCATCAGGAGGAAACATTGGAAGAGAGAGTGACACAGGCGGTGTTGGAAGTATTAGAGGACAGAGCTGCCCCCGCCATTCCAGACAGGAGCGAGACCCCCCAGGGTTTGGATGGTGAGTCTGATTCAGAGATTACATTTAAAGAGATAGAGAGGTCAAATGATGAGTATGCTATTAGTGAGCCAATTGATACTTTTACTTGGTCAACCCCTATTTCGGCTATGGTTCCTCAGAAGTTGAAACAGAAAATATGGGAGGATAAGTTTATTGATCTCGCGGTACTGCTCTCTAATAACTTGGTTCCTGGTCCAGACAGTAGCAACTATACATTTAAACTCAAGAAGAATAACAACATATCGGTGGTACCGAAAAAGCCAAACAGTCTATTAACTCCATTTTTCAATAGACGACAGCTTCCTTGCGTTTTGTCGCCATATATGCTGAGAAATTTCCAAATGCAACACCGAATCTCATAAAACATGCAGAGACAGTACCTGACATGGCTGCATCGGGAAATGTGTCATGGCAAACATATGATAAGCAAATAAGAATGGATAGACAGATTAGGGGTACTCCATGGGGTAAAATTGATGTAGAGTTCATGCTGCAGGCCCAGAGACCCAGACAAGAAAACAAGCAGTCCTTTCATTCCTTTCGAACAAGGCATGGACAAAGATCACCTTTTACAAACCAATTACCAAGAGGAATTTGCTGGTCTTACAATAGAGAGAGGGGGAAGCAAGCTTGAGCACTGCAAATTTCAGCACATCTGCACAGAATGTTAGAAAAACCACCCTAAAACAAAATTCAGAACCCAAACAGCCCTTAAGAACCAAAGTGTCAACTCCTCTTTGGGAGCAACAAAACAACAATGAAATTGTTACTCCAGTAAGACCTAAAGTTTTGAAGTATTTTTTAAAGGGCTATGATACCGCTATGACAGATTATCTGGTGGCAGGTTTTTCATACGGGTTTGAATTGCATTATGAGGGACCAAGACAATTCAAGTCATCTAAAAATCTTTTGTCGGCTTTGCAGAACCCTGTTATTGTGAACAAAAAGCTATAAAAAGAGCTCGAGGCTCACAGAATAGTGAGACCTTTTGTTACACTCCGTTTTGATGCTAGTAATCTTCAAATTTACCCTATTGGTATTGTTCCAGAAAAGAAGAGGTTCAGTTTAGGCTCATACACTATTTATCTTTTCCTGAAAACAATTCTATTAATAATTTTATACCAGAAGTCTTTACAAAAGTCCATTATGCTACTCTCGATGATGCTGGTTTTGTCCCGTGCAAATCATGAAGAATTATCTCAAAGTGAGAGGTGTGGAGGATGGACCTCTGTTTTGCTATGGATGAGAAAGGCCTATATCCCGTTCAGAATTCTGCAAGGTGCTGAAATCGGCTCTGAAGTTCTTAAAGTTGGACAGTCATGAATTCAAAGCACACAGTTTCAGAATAGGAGCGGCAACTCAGGCTCATCTACAGGGCTTCTCAGATTCACAAATAAGAGTTATGGGAAGATGGCACTCCGAGTCATTTCAGAGATACATCAGAGTGTCCTTGTTTCCAACATTATAGTTTCTATATCACAATAATGTTATGGGACATTTGTTATATAAGGTCCAGTAATAATGAATGACTGGCTGAGGCGGTATCCAATATTACTGGCTAGGTATTTGAGTCTTTTTTAACATTCAGGTGTCTGTATGAGGTTTATATCTCATATTTTCATGTTTTTCAAGATTAACACATTTAGGATATCTGTCATATAGGGTCTAGTGATAATGGATAACTGACTGAGGCAGTATACATTGTTGAAGGCTCTGTACTTTCTTGATGTTGAAATCTTGCAATTTCCTTTTGTTTTATTAGAGTAATGTGGGAAGAGGTACATTGTATTGAAGTAATGGATGTTTGCAATATAGGGCATGAGACCCTAAGTGTTTGGAGTTGATGATTTATCATCTTGATAGTTATACTTTTCATGTTATATTTAACGAGTCTTATGATGGAGATAATCATGTTCCAGGTTTAATTTTAATATTAAGGGATGACTATCTGAGGTGGCACCCACGTATTCGAAAAAGTATTTAGGATTAAGTTGTAAGATGTGTAATGGGGTGTTACAAGGTATTTAACATCAAGATGTAGGTGTGTTCACTTGTTTTTAATTTTCTTTTTGGCAAGAAATGTGTAAACAATATTTTTCAGTTAAAACAATTGTTTACCTTCAGCTTTTAAAGAACTGACATATTTCATGATCACTTAATTAGCATTGCTTTAGAGGTGACTGACTGAGGTGGCACCTACGTTTGACAAGGCGAGTGTACATGGATGTTCACATGTTTATATCAATAGACATTTAGGGGCCTGTTTTGCATTGTTACAGCAATTGTTTCAGTCTAAACATGTACATTTTACATTTGGATGCATTCCAAATATGACTTAATTAAAGCTGACATGAATTCATAAAAGCATTTGGTCGCCATATTAATTTTGATCGCTCCTCTACTGTCACTTGGGTATATATACCGGTTGAGAAAGTTACGGTCGGTTGCTTTCTGATCGAGGCATTCAGGTTGCACGGACTTCTAAATGCATGGACTACACAATGTAGTAAAATGTTTGTAATAAATAATAAAGAAAACAACAATCAATAAAATACAAAATATATTTATTCTTTGAAAGAATTTCCAAGGTATCCGTAATATTTTGCACAGATAGTGCTGCCTTACTTCGCATGCACATCGAACACGTGTATCGTTCATACAGAATGCATAACGTCTGCATCATTTTAAAACCCTGGCGGTAGTACATCCAACACAGTAGCTAAATGATAGTAAATCCAAGAAAGTAACAACGTAATATCGTTTCCACCCGTTCCTACTAAAACGCTCCATTTCTAAAATCCATGCGATCATTGACATTGTTCGATCTGCCACAGTGTGTAGTTTGCGCATGTGCGATGTTATAATATACACAGGAAAAAGGTCTACACTTATCAAGGATTTTATAAGCATCTGTGGCTGGATTTCAGTCTGTCTTGTTTCGTCATTCATTGGATATGCCTTGCCAGTGAAGTGGTTGTCATATTATTTTTGTTCCAAACGTGTTTCTACGCGTCTTTTCGTCCAAAGTAACGTGTTCGGGTAAATGAAATACGTGAATGCGGTGAAGCATGAGTCGTGCTCTCGGCCTTATATAGGGGGTGTGTAGCGATGAGCAGAGCAATATAAATCGACAACTGATATGGCGGTAGTCGGAGATAAAAGGGAAATAATGCGTATTTATGAATTCATGTCAGCTTTAATAAACTTTAGGATTCTTAACATTGAAATGGGTTATCCACAGGCAATAACAATGTATTTCATTTCACAGTGAGCATGCATGTCAAAATTAACACATGTTATTTAATCTCTTTTTCTGTAAATTTAGGTAACCACTATTCTAAATGTTCTTAGGAATTGTTTTCATAAGTTGGTATAGACTGATTTCTGCTTTAAATTTTGCTTCTCTACTAGAATCTTCACTGTTAAACGAAGCACATTTTTGGGTGGGGCGAGGGACACTTCTCATGCAGTTCAGTGTTCCTCTAGTGGGTTATTTTTGGGGCCCCACCTTCTATTGCATTGTTGATAATTTACTAAATTTATGCAGTCTCACATTTTCATGTTTATAATCAGTATAACTTTATCTTCACACAAGCCATAGTTTTTCTTTATCAAGGTAGCAGCAGAACAGAGCTGCAAATGTGCTTCCGGTTCTATTCAACAGTAATAGTAATGTAGGGTTTACCAGTATTTAAGAGCACATAAAAAAAATTACTAGTAGTAAATTGAGTAGAATTTTCATATCATGCCGTAGACCGTAGGTAAACGTTTTACGTGTAGCATGGGCCTGTCACGGGCTGGGTTAACTATCTTGGGCATCAATATACTGTCGTAAAACGAGCTACAAACTGATATGAATTAAAAATGTTCCGAGTCGAAAAATCGAAAATTATTATTTTATGGTTTTAACCTCTCCTTCATGTAGTTTTTATTTTAAAAATGATTAAATATTTTTGAAATAATAGCTATATCCACGCGGTAAAATACGGGATCCGCGTTGACGGTACTGTATTGATAAGCAATATTATATAATATTTTTTTAATATTTCTTTCTAGATCGGGATTTTTTCCTTAGTGCAGAGTTTTCAGACATTTGCTACAAAATTGAAGATGCTCTACTGTCAAGCAAGCCAAAAAGTCGTTATTATAGCGGATTTCTTGCAGAGTTCATTCCATTTATCTACATTTATTTGCCAGTTTGGTTGAGTGATTATCTATTAAGTGTTCTAGCCAATTGGTTTGAATTTAACCCAAAGATGCAGAATTATTAAGTATTAAATCTTCATTTCAAAACTGGTGAATTTAAAAGTGATAAGCTTGCCTAGAGCAATGTTTTAGATAGCTTTAGCGTAGCTTTAAAAATTGCAAATAAGCAGACCTTACAAGTCAGAAGTTCGACTTTGCTTCCTACCCTACATTTTTGTTTGCCATACACATTTATCTTATATTTACTTTAATGTATCATTTGTTTAATTATTGTATTATATGTGTGTGTTTGCATTTTTATCTGTGTTTCCGTGTGTATAATTTCTATAACTATGAAGTAAAAGGAGCTGCCTTTGATATCATGGGTTCGTATGGCATTTGTTAGAGTTTTGTGTGATTGCATATCTCAGACTCAAGATCGACGCTCATGCTGCTTACCATCAGCCAATTAACGCCTTTGGCATTTCATGCCTGATTATTAAGAACGTAGTGATATAATTTCGCATGCTGAATATGCTGCTTTATTTGCTTTTGAATAATGTGTTTTACAGTGCGACCGTTGGGGCGAGCGCAGCATATGTACAAACAATGAATTATGATGTATCAATAAAAATAAAATTATCAACGTAAACAAATTTGATTGCAAAAGAAAATAAAACAAACTTATTTTTTTTCAGTAAATTTACATTATTCATAGTTTATAAGATTTGTTATTTATTTATATATAAGTATAACAATAGTTCAATCTCAGATACAATGTTGTTGAATAATAAAAAATTTAATATAAATGTTCATTGCACACTATCTCCTCTTTTAAAGTGATTGTAACATACGTCAGTCCATCCCCTTTTTTTGCAGTCGACAATTTTTCTTTAAACTTAAAAACAAAAATTGACTTATCATATAGAGCCCCCCCCCCCCAAATGTTAAAAAAAATATTTATTTTTCTTTCAATTTACACATAGAAAATCGACTTATCATGGAGTTGCCCCCTCCATGTAATAAATGGAAGTCAAAATAAAAAAACCCATTGAACTGAAAGCTTAGAATTTTCTTTCGTAAATTTGAGAATTATCATTTTTTTTCTTTTTTGCTTGTAAATATTTTTTGGATGAGGGTTACCGTAATTATAGTGAATAAAATAAATGTTAGCATTCATCCAAGTGAGTGGAAGTTACAAATGTTTCCTACATCTGAAGAAATGTCCTCATTCTTTAGCTTTGCAAGATTTTGAGAGGAATCTCAGCAGATTTACAATAACTTTAGTTAGAGTTATTTCGTGACGTCAGCGTTCACGTTGGTTAAGTGTCGTCTGACTTTGTAAATTAAAACTCCCCTGAGAAATAAAAGTACGCGAAGTATACTGTTGTATTTAATTAAAAAGCATGATGTTCTTAAAATTACACATTTATATGTACTTTGATTCTCGCGAGAACTTGAGGTTGGAAACCATTGGTACTATGAATTGTGGGTCATTTACTGACGCCGAAAAAAATATATCGGATCAATGTGTAAACCTTTGTGACGTCACTCGATTATCTTTGATTGATAGTGTAATGAGGTGAACTTTAGAGGTACCATTGACTGTATGTCGTATACATCGTTATTGTTTTTATTGTCTTGCTGATTCTCGTGAGAGTGTGAAGTGGTGAAAATTTCCATGATTACAGGGAACTACTGGGACGATTAAAACAATGCATTATTGGTCCGAAAAAAACGTTGAATGAATGTGCAACTAGTCCGAATTTTCTATTCACACACGCCTTGCCGGTAGAGCTCGCTTAACATAATTTATTTTTGAATGCATGTATTCTATCCAGATTTCAGAATAAATTTTGTAATACATATATTTTATTTATATTGTTTTATCCTTTCTGATATCTGTAAAAGCTCTTCTTTTTTTTGAGAATGTGAAATACACACAAATGATATGTTAAGCTTTCATTCATAATAAATTCTTAAATAAGCTAACCTGCGCTAAAAGTTCAAGTGAACTTTTCTTATCACCTTTTGTAGACTGTCTGTAAACTTTAAACATGTTCGACTTCTTAACCAGAATGACTGACCAAAGGACTATATATATGGTTTGAGCCTAAAATGGCCCCCTTAAATGAACGTTGTCATTTTACCGTAACTCTTTGGGGTTTTTTTTGTACAAATATACATTTGAACTATTTTCATAGTTTTCATTTTGATTTTAGTGCACACAATTTAAAAATTTGACATCATAAAGTTTACCTTTTCCCGCCATTTTTTTTTTCATTTTTAGCATAAAACGGCTTGTTTAGAAGCAGATTTTCTTTAAAGACACATTGAGCGACTGCTTGAACAAACATAATATTTTCACCAAAGATGTATCTCTCCAATACTTATAAGTTACAAAAAGTTCGTTCTTGTTCGAAGAGTCGCTCTAGACTGTTGAGTCGGTATCGGATGAGAACCCGAGTCAGGACAAAGTGCATATCATGATCAAAATTATGAGGTACCCTTAGATACCCCAGATAAACCCTTACACAAGGATATGGAAATTGGTGAAATAAATTCTAAAGTAGGTCTAAGCTTCACCCGTAAACCAATCCCCAAACCGCGTAAACCAATCCCAAAACCTCGTAAGAATATAGCTGTTAGTAAACAACAGCATGTAGAAAATTGTCTTGCTATGATAACCAATGTGATAAAAACAATTGTATAATGTGTTGTAAATATAAATAATAATAAGTAAACTTGCTTTGTATGTATTGCTCGCTTTTGATTAGGTACAATAGTGTGATCCCTTTGACATTTTGACTGATAATGAAATACCGCTGAATAGTAAACGCTGACGTACCACCTTGAAATTTGTAAAGGCGGAGTCAAGGAGATTACACATATTCGAAATATCGGAACCCGTGACTAAGTAAAGAAACATTGAAACCGACTTGTTGTAAGAAACTTAAAATTACTGGTTAATTAATTATAATTGTTAATATGTTACTATCAACATCTTGAGTTTGGACAAGGATGTTCTTGTTTTCATGGTTCATTATTACTTCCTCCTTACTATAATCGAGAAAGTCAATTTAATATGACTCTTTTCAAAATTCTATTGATGGAATAAACACATACACACTTTGGGATCCTCTTAACATCAAATTTCCGGGGATGGGACGCATCAAGATTCCCGATAAATTAAAGGATATTAAAGTTTTCCCTATGGACACAATAATGGCGGAATTGCCAGTAGACAATGAACTACAACCTATGGAATCATTACTTGGGTGGGAACTGGGAAGTCTTTGGTTTGATGTATTTTTAATTTTGGCAATAATGGTCATATTTGGAATTTGTATCATGAAACGTAAAACTATCAAAATATCTGTGCCGTGGTTGCTGGTCGGTTGTCGAAAAAAGGGTGGTGACAAGGATGAGGAAAGTTTTGGCAGAAACAATTTATCTGATGTGAATCCTGATCAACGAAATTCTCAAGAGACTATTGAAAAGAAATCCCTAGTAATGGACACTACAACCTCAAAGAAACCTCGCCGACATGGAAAACCACGACGATCAATTGCAGACGCTCACGATATGGAACCAATCACTGAAGAATTAGCATACCAGTTTACCGGAGAGAATAGGAACTCCGATTAGCCGAGGCCTGAACGCTATGGACCAGACCCGGACTTGGCACGCGAATACCTTGCAGAAAGGGCGTTGATGTCTAAGAAATAGAAGAACGCAGTCGATGTTCCGCGAGGAGCAAACTCGCCATCCGCGCAGGAAGTGCCGTTGGTGTTTATGAAATAATTATAAAATGTTATATTTGAAATTAAATGTGATGAGCTGTGAACTTCAGATGGAATTCATCGACTCCGAATTACGCAACGTTTTCTTGGTTATCGTTCCGATTATTCGAAATGGATGCAATTGTGAGAACCAATAACGTTAGTGTAACTTTAATATACGCTGGACTGTGTAACCTTTATATGTGCTTATGTATTATTAATTCCAGCGACGCTTATGCTTGAATTAACATGATTAAATAATGGACTTTACATGTGTTGAATATTATTGTTGTTAAAAGTATATTGATTATTACTAACTTTTGCATGAAAAACTAAACAATTATATATTGTCATGTGTGAAGTATACATATTTGTTGACATACTATTACTGTGTCTCAAGCTGGTATAGGAAATTGGTCATTTCATTCGACCTCTTAACATAGATGTTCTGACCGGTGTGTCACCCGGAAGGTCATCTAACCTAGAGGAGTTTGAAAGGTTATTTCTCACACCAGGCACTTGGCGAAAGAAATCTCCCTCGGGGATATTTTTTTTGTTAGGGGGACGTATGTAACCAGATAGCCGTATATATATGAAATATAATTTTATGATTGTATTCTGCTTTACTTTAAATAGTCAGTAGCTTGCTGTGCACTCGATACGAGATAGGTGTATAGTAAAAAAAAGTTAAAGGCCGGTGTAATGAAGAATAATGACCCCCGTAGAATAATGACCGGGGGTCATTTTTCTGCGTAGAATAATGACCGGGGGGTCATTATTCTACGCAGAAAAATGACCCCCGGTCATTATTCTACGTAGAAAAATGACCCCTTTGCCTGAAGAAGTATCATTTTCATAAAAATGAGCACACTCCACATGAAGAAAAGTGACCCCTGTAGAATAAAGACCCCCTTGTAGATTAAAGTTTTCAGTATATTTTTTGATTATTTGTGAAATAGTCTTTACACTACAGTAAAACACGGTTATAGCGAACACGCTTATAATGAATTGGTGCTTACAGCGAAGTGAATTTCATTCCCCAAGTCTCTATTTCATGTTGTAAACTTGACGGATATAACGAATTACGCTTATAACGAATTGGCCGTCCCTGGGACTTCGTTATAAGCGTGTCTTACTGTATTGTAATTTTTACTGCTGCAGTTTAGAGAAAGTAACAGAAATTATAATTCATATTCAAATAAACTTATGTGAAAGAAGGGGTATATCTTAGAAAATAAAAATCCTTCCGTTATAACAAGATATTGACGTATTGCATCGGGGTTTGGTTGTCATCTTAACAATTACATTTACATATATCTATATATGGTGTTCCGATAGGGCCACTTCGACCTAAATTGCAAAGGCGATAGTGCGAAGGCAAAGGAGCAAAAGTGCAAAGATGCAACGACGAAGCGCGAAGATGTGATGCCTAAAGTGCGAAGTGAAGGAGCGATACTTCTGTCGCTCCTTCCCAACTTTGCACCCTGGCCTTCGCATCTTCGCACTTTCGCCTTCTTCTTTTTTTATTGCATTCAGCAAGTCTAGGTCGATTACATAGAATTTAATACAGGCGCCGTACTCGCAAAGGTTTTCCGATCAATCCAGGCTATTATTGGTACGAATGCACTAGGCCATCGCGCTTACTATGAATGTGTATAAATATTTTAATGTGTACATGTAACATATATGTTTACCAATAACGGCTATGCCTAATCATTATCTACTCCACACAAAATTTAATGTCCGCCATAATGTGTACATATGCACTTCTAAACTTCTGTCACTAACCAGCCGTCTGTTTACCGTGGACCAAACACAGTAACATTCTAATTTCATTATGCAACACTCCTTGCTCATGCATGGATCTAGAGGGGGAGAGGGGGTCCGCCCCCTGGCAAATTCAATATTACTAATTTTATGCAGTAAATCGGGAGAGGGAGTCCGGACCCTATCCCTCTGGATAATTTAATCTTATTAATTTTATAATTTTTTTTCTCCAAAATATGCCTCGGAACCCTTTAAACGATGGAGAGCTCCGCAATTATAAAACATAGGTAATCACAGACTACAAAGCTCACCGAGACGAGGCATCACCTTTATGAGGCATCACCTTTATGAGACCACCTTTATCATATTATATGAAAACCATCCTTTATGATCTTGGATATTCATGGATTCTGTTTTGACACAATATCGTATATCATCTGTTAAAAAATTGTATGATAATCATATGTTCATATGTAAATCAACACAATAATAAATAATTAAAATTGAATCCTATCATACTTACAATATATATTATATACTACCATAAAATACCGTACAAAATTGTTAGATATGATATTATAACGATATTATAACATATGATATGACATTGTATTGTGTTATACATAATAATTGTATTTGATCAAATAATAGAATATCATAAAACATAATACAATATAGTATTATATGAAACAATATCATATTGCAATAATACATCATAACAGTGAAACATATGATATTATATTGTATAATTAAGCATTGAATCATTATTTTTTTAAAGATGTGGTCTCATAACTGCAATGGTGTGCATACAAATTGTGTAATGCGTGCTAGCGCGTTATGAAAATTTGTTTGCATTCATCGTTGCAGTTATAAGACCTCATCTTTCAAAAAATAATGAATCAATGCTTAATTATACAATATAATATATTGTCTTCTGTGTTGTGCGTAAAAAACACTCAAATCAACCAATGCAATTTAAAAGAGGGAAAGAAATGAATGTAAATATTTTAGTATGATATTGTATTGTATGATACTGTATCATATTTGATACATAATATGATATTGTTTTATATAATACAATATAATTTGATACAGCATTGTATCATATCAAAAGATACAATATCATGGGATAAAGTAAAATATTATATAATACAATCATATCATACACATTGTATCATATGATACAATAATATATATTAAAATATCATAAAATACAATTTAATGTGATATAATAATATATCATATAAACCAATATCATATTATACAATATCGTGTGATACGATATTTTATAATATTACAATATCATACTTTCAATTTTATGTTATATAATTCTATATTACAGAAACCAATATCATAACACAATACTGTATGATACAATATCATAGAATATACAATATAATAACATAGGATGCAATATTATATATTGCAATGTCATATGTAATACTGTCATGTGATTCAATAATAAATAAATAATACAATCTAATATTATACAATATTGTATCATATTAATCAATACTATACATAACAATATCATGATACAATATCATATCATAAAATATAAAAACAAGAGATGTTTGTAAAACACTTATGCCCCCTTCCCTTGGAAACATCCACAAAGAAAATGAACTGCAAATAACTGGAATTTTTTCTATGTCCAAGGGGTATAACTCTGTCGAAAATTGCTCGATCGTACCCAATATCGTGACCTAGATACTATCATGATAAACCTGTATACACAATTTCATTCCAATATGTTTATCCTCTGTGAAGAAAATGAGCGAAAACTGCAAATACATGTAACTAGAATTTTTCTACGTCCAAGGGCCATAGCTCTGTCGAAAATTGCTCGATCGTACCCAATATCGAACTTGACCTAGATATTATCATGATAAACCTGTATACCAAATTTCATTTGAATATGTTCATCTTCTGCGAAGAAAATGAACGGAAACTGTTAGTGGGCAGACCGACAGCAGCAGAGCAATATGCCCTCCCTTCTTCAAAGTGGGGCATAAAAATTGATACAATATTTTATCGTATCATGTAACGTTTTACAATATAACATATTTTGTTAAATTGTATCCTATTAAACAATAGTATTTCAAATCATACAATACTATATCATAGGAATCATGTTACATCATTTACCAACAACCACATCTATCTATCAAGCAGGTGTGAATGAAGTAGGAGATTTCTCTAGCATCCTTGATAATGGAGATCAAGCTCTGCATCTCAAGCAACCTCTGCGTTTCATTTATAATATAGTTACATCAACTATGCAAGCTATCATCTATATAACAGGTGACCTGTTCCAAAAAACTAAACCTCATCAAGAATCATAAACCTATGGCTCTGATTCAGCATTCAAGCCTGTCAAGTGCAACAGTATCATAAGACGCACCACCCATGCAAGATTGGTGAAGTTAGGACCAGTTAACTAAGATATCATCATCAGAGGGCACCAGCAATTCAAACTTTTACCTCCTCCAGCATCTCCAACCTATGGCTCTGATTCAGCATCCATGCCTGTCAGGTGCACCTGTATCATAAGACACACCATCCATTCAGGTTGGGTGAAGTTAAGACCTGAAATAACTAAGATATATATTTTGAGCATCCTTAATAATGAAGATCAAGCTCTGCATCTGAAGTTACCTCTGCGATTCATTCATATAACAGTTGAATCAGCTATGCAAGTTTGAAATAGTACTATTCTCTATCATCCGAACCTGTGGTTCAGATTCAGCATTTAGGCCTGCCAGGTGCATCGGTATCATAAGACGCACCATCCATACAAGTTAAATGAAGTTAGGACCAGTAGTAACTAAGATATAATCATTAGAGGGCACCTGCAACAAAAACTTTAACCAGCTTCAAAAACCTAAACCTCCTCAAGGATCCAAAACGTATTCAGCACTCAAGCCTGTTTGGTGCATCAGTATCATAAGACACACCATCCATGCAAGTTTGGTGAAGTACGGAGCAGTAACTTAGATATTGCTATTAAAGGGCACCTGCAACAAAAACTTTAACATCCTCCAGCATCTGAAAGTTAGGAACCAGATTAAGTAGGTCCAGATGCATCATCCATGTAATTTTGGTGAAGAGAGGACAAGTAATAGCTTAGATACAGGAGCTGCAACTAAAACTTTAACCAGCTCCGGACGCCGACGCCGGGGGTATAGCATATGCTCCCATTGACTTTGTCTGGGTGAGCTAAAAAGGCGAAAGCGCGAAGATTCGAAGGCGAGAGTGCGAAATTGCAAAGGCGAAAAAGCGATAGTAGTATCACTTCTTCGCTTTCGCAACTTAGCACTTTCGTCTTCGCATCTTCGCGCTTCGCCGTTGCATCCTCTATATTCTTCAAATTGTTCATGAATTATACTTGCATTGAGGATTTCCACAATACAAACTGCTGGGTACATACAAGTTCATCACCCAGAATTAATGATGAAACCAAAATTATAAAAAGTTTACTCCACTATTACTGTAGGCATTATAACCAAGCTGAAGTTAGTAGGCACTGACAGCAGCCATTACGCCAGTAGAGGCTAACGGCCAATAAGGAAAATCGTCAAAGTACTGAGAGTACTCGTACAAAAAGTATATTTTACTTTATCCTCGGCATATTTTAGTAAGTTTAGTTAATATCAAGATGATTAATGCATCAATAGTTTGTATGAGCATTTGTAACTTTTTATACAATAAAGAGCGTGTGATCAAAATCAAGCGGGATATAAACATGGGCCCTAACCTCTTATCAACGCTTTTAGAAACAATATTTTCTTATTATAATCGATCAGTGTTTATTATCTATTAAGATGTACTATACTCAGGTACTCTCCACAAATTTGCTCTAAAAGAATCAAGTCTATTCATGATCACAAAACAACATTACAACAAATGTTTAGAATATTGATGTTCATGTAGTACGTAGAAGAAAACAAAACTAACGCAGAATGATTTTTAAAAAAATCACTTTCCCCAAGAAATGTAAATAAGAAGTATTCATATTCCTACGTTACCTGCCCCTTAGTCTTTTTCATAAAGATACATGTATATACATGTATCATTCTTCGATTGACAATTCATTCACCAATGAATTTTGCTTATATCATTACAGCAATTATTCTTTCATGATTATTGTTCGTTAATTGTCTCACAATATCCTCGTTGTGTATGAATTTTTCTTTATTTGCGTCATTTCCCGCCGTATGTCGACGAGAGAAGTAACGTAACTGTTAACAATCAATTTGTGGCAATGTCAGAGTGTTTTGCGTGCGCTTGCTACGGATAGATACAGCGATTTATTTACAAGTTCGGTGTTTATAACTTCAAAATCAGTTGAACAGAGTGAAACATTAAGTAATTTAAAAGTCACATCTTGGATACGAAGTAACCAATTTCTGTTCATGTTTAAGGGGGGGGGGGGGTCATTTTTTTATGGGGTCATTTTTCTTCATGTTTAACATGAAGAAAAATAACCCCTAGGTCTTTTTTCTTCAGAAAAATCCAATTATTCTTCAGCTAGGGGGGTCATTATTCTACGTAGAAAAATGACCCCCGGTCATTATTCTACGGGGGTCATTATTCTTCATTACACCGGTTCTGGGGTATAAATAGCAGCCAATCGGGGAAATGGAGGAAATTTCAATTTTCTTGCCACTCTTCACTTCAGGGGATATTTTTTCAAATTTATACAAATATCACCAATTACCACTTTAAGATAGTTGTTTTGTATATAAAGTTATGTTTCTGCATTTGAAAATACATGTAATTTACTTCAAGTGTATGTTATAAGGGAGAATTAATCAATTAAAATTCTGAAGTGACACTGATTTTCAAATTTGCCCATTTTGATTGACATCAGAGGTTTGTTTACATTACACCGGAAGCTCTATTCTTCACAGACCCATTCAAAATGGTTGCTAATAAGATTATGTCTTAATCATCCTACCTCAGCAAAGAGAGAAAGAGTTAAGTCCAATAAATTTGATAAATAAAGAACACATACACTGCATGTAAGCGTGAATGTGCATCCTGCCGAGTACGGCTGTTATCTCCTGACCACTGCTCTTAGCACAGTTTACACGAACCTTTCAGTGAACGGATAAGAGTCCAGTGCAGATGTATTTTTCACAAAAACAAATTCCAATAAAAAGAAATTTCGAACAAAATTTCCTGATTTAAATAAAAATAATGTGTATAATTATATTGTTTTTAAATAAAAAAAATAATAACATAGTCACTGCCAACGGTGTCCCATGTATGGGATATTTTGGGGGTTGGGAAACCAAACGATGGCTTGCAACATTGGTAAACCGAGGGTCTAACTGAAGAACATTTATTTTCTCTCTCTATATCTTTCATCAAGAAAAACTCTTCTATGGAAAAGCATTGTCCAGAAAAACTTATACTTTTCCTTACGGAACGAGGTATTTCTTCTGTCAGGTAATGCTGGTTCAGAAGGCCACCACATTTGTCTGTTTCTCCCGTTTGTTATGCAGGGTTTGCAAAAACAATGTTCACATTCATTACAGTTTTGACTTTGCGGGATACAGAATGTCCTCTCAAAGTCGTCAGCACTGATGTCCTCATTCCCAGTTGTATTTTCTTCACATATCATTTCTTCTAACTCCCATTCATTAAAATTGATGAATTGAATTATTGATTCCCTTTGATCAGAGTTCACCCTCAAAGTAATTATACTTGTGTCCTCATTTTCCTCCATTTTGTTACAAGAATGATGGCCAGAATTGGAGGGAAAGTTTTAGGGCATGGGGTACCAAAGGAGATTTCTCTACCATGGCATCATGTATGTGGCCATTTTTATAAGCATTAAATTCTTATTTTCTGTCCATCAAAGTTGTTAATAGATATTTACATGGAAATCTATTACAACATAATAACTATCACCATATTTTCCCCCGCATCCACAAATATTTTGATCCCCACTGAGGGCCTAACCTGGGAGATGCGCTGATTAATAGATTTATTGACATTTGGCGGGATGCAGGGAGTGCCTCCCCACTGTGAAAATATTTCAACTTCACATGATTCATTGTAACTGGTCCATTCCATTTTATTTCTATTGTTTTATTCAAAATATATATAAACCCTAAGGTCTATACACTTAGCTCTGTAATACATCCAAAGTCAGTTAAAGTGCCCCAAAAATTTTCAAAAAATGGCTCAATACAGATATCGCAGGAAATGTGTAAATTTGGAAAGAGCAATATCTGAATGACCAGAAAACACATATAAGAGCTCTGGGTAATAAGATGTTATATTTTTCAGACATATTCAACAAATCCAGTGTAATTTTAGAAGTGAATTACGTAACTTCATGTAATACTATACAAAATGTAAAATAAATTTTTATTGTAGCATTCAAAATAGTGTTTCAAGTAATAATACTTGATGCAGATAGAGTAACTATCTGATTGAAAACCATAGTTCAATGGAAAATTGACTATCAATTCTAAAATAGTCAATTTTACACATAGTATCTGGAAGGTAAAAGGAAAAAAATGTCGACCTATAAAAACACTATTTTATTTATTCTTTTTTTAAACTTACTTATTAAATTCAACAAAGAATTATGCATCTGCTTTCATTTGTATACCTTTTACGAAGAGATTCTTAAGTTTTTGTAATGTTGAAACTCGGAGGAAATACTTTTTTGAGACATAGTTAAATGGTCTTCTTTGTAACGTAATTCACATTAATTCCTTAAATTACAAATCAATATGTTTTTTTTATGATTAAACAACAGTATTTTCTCAAATGAAAGTATGGGAAATAAAAAAATATATATTGCAATACTTATGCAAATGATAACATATATCTCTAATGTGTTATGATTGTTTCAAATCAGACCATGTCACATTTCACATATCTTGTTAAATATCAGGGGAATTCAAATGCTGTATGTTCTTAAAGAACATAATTACTACTTACTAAAAATAATGAAAGCAACATTTTCTTGTGTCCATATAAATTTGATTGGAATGGGCAATAAATTATATTCCAAAATAAGTCTGTAGAATAAAACAAGCAACGTAACGTAATTCACAAACGAGGTTGTAAGAGTCAATATGTTACAAATAAACATTAAGAAGTAAATTAAGTTATCTTATTGAAGGGATTTTAACAGTTTATCACACAAACTTTGAACTTTTCCACATATATTTCAGAAAATTTAAACATATTTATAGTCTCTTCCTGCTAAATACTGGATCGTTCAACGAGAATAGGATATCACTATTTCTCTGTACTAGGAATCCTAGTTTTGTCTGTCTGTTTGGGCCATCTAAAAGACTTTTCCCAACCTATCAAAAAATGTGATATGATATCCCTGGTCTTATTTGATAATTTTTTGAACATACAGTGTACTATAAACCTTCATACACGGTGGCAACATGCGCGCATCTACTTGATACTTTCATTCACCTAATCACTAACAATATATATGTTCCAGTGCTTGCTTTCTGTAAAACTATTGGTAGGGGTGTCACTCTCACTGCCTTGACAAGGAACAGAGCTCATACAACAAGTTACCAACTCTTTGCAAGCCACATGGTACCAAATTGACGTTTTTGAAACATGCGTCCCCGTAAAATGATCTGCACGGCTATTACAACTCACTACCCCCCCCCCCCCCACCACCACCACCACCACCTGTGGAATAACCGCATAATAACCTCTTTTTTGCGATAGTTTTCTCTAACCTTTGGTCTTTTTTGTTCCCAGTATTTCTTTTAAAGCTTCGCATATTTCATTCTAGTCAGTATATAAAATTAAAACAGTAGTTATGTATGTTCGTTAATTACGTTACACTGTTGTAAATTACGTTACACTCTAATACAGACTTATTCCTGATTTAAACACCCAGCGAACCAATGTTTTATATTAATGATATCAAAGTTTAACCTTTATTCTTCATTCTCAATATAAAATTCCAATAACATCATTAAAAATCAAAAAGTTTTCCTCAGTCACAAATAAGCATAATCACACTTCTGGCGATTGTGTACACTACTGCAGTAGTCAAAATGGTTCCCGCGTTTAAACTTTCTTTCTACAAGTGCATGTATGTTAAGCGGTGTCATTGAATAAAGATTCATGGTGATTTTGCCCCCAGTTAGGATTATTTTACAATATCAAGTAAATTGATCATAACGTAATTCACTGTAACGTAGTTCACAGTCTTGGCTTTTAATTAGAATATGAAATAAAACTGCGGCAGTTAGAAGCATTGTGTATGTGGTGATTATGATAGGCATCGGTGTGTTCATTAGTCAGGATAGTTGAAGTTTGTAGCATTCAGGCACTGTGTGCAAGGTTGCGTAACGTAATTCACAATTTAATGTAAAAATGGAAAGTTTTCAAAATTAGTGTTTCTTTTTTTTAAAATGGTATCTTTTGTTAGTGAATCATAATTTTTTTCATATCTTTGTAACATTGTGATCAGTTTTATCAATTTAACCTCACGGTTAATGCCTATTACAATTTCATTACTGATGCAAGAAAATCGTAACGTAATTCACAGCATTAAAAGGGACACTCAAATTTTGGATTGTAATTTTTTTCTTCGGCCAATAGTGAGAAAATTTTAGACAAAAAATGTAAAGTCTATCCCTTTATCATTATAATATACAGTGGGGCCTCAGATATCCGGACGCCAGATAACCGGACGCTTCAGTTTACGGACGATTTTATTTGGGAACAGATTTTTTATACGTTATTTTGTCTCATTTATCCGGAATTTCGTGTTCCGGATCCGGACGGTCTGTTATTACCACAAAACACTAATTTACTACTAATCTTGCTTCATTTAACCGGACGGCAAATTTTAATGATACCCTACTCAGAGTACAAAAGATTGCCCCTGCAATTAAGTTTCACACCTTTTTTACGTGCTAGACCCTCATGAGTAGCTTGTATAAACACACTGACTTCCCAAAGCACTTTCAAAAATTGGAAAATTGCGAACAACAGAGTATCACACACATATCACACTTGGACACAAAGAATTTGGATAGATTCGGTTTTCATTATTGTCCGGTTAATATTTCATGATAAAATGCTAAAATAAAGCAGAGTTCTTTATCTCTTAAAAACGTTCATATCAACAGACAACTCTAGCATGTGTTGCTATATGGTACGAAATGCAAAAAAAACCTAGTATCAACCCTGGGAGCCATTGTATACTAATACATTATCATTCATGACAACAATAAGACATATTTCAGATATCCGGACGCTTCACCTATCCGGACGATTGTACTTGGGAACGAAAGCGTTCAGATAACTGAGGCTCCACTGTACATCACTTTGCTTCCTATATTGGTGTTTTTAGATTATTTTTTGTAACTAAACACGACCACTCTCGTTTGTGACATCCGGTTTTGATCAAATTTGGCTGTTAAATTCTTTATTTTAGTACAGTAAATGGGATTAATACATCGTAATATCTTAATTCATAAGTCAGTCATACCTAGATATTAGATTTTATCCCCTCAACAACTAAAGATGGAGAATTTTATTTTCAAAAATCGCTTGTGACAACGAAAACTGGTTTTGGGGCACTTTAACTGACTTTGGATGAATAATGAAATCACTTGTTCATAAAGAGTAAAAATATGTATCCTGGTACATCACGTGAGAAAATGATCCAGTCCGTATAATGAAAAGTAAATTGCAAGCAATATTACATTTCACAACATAGCAAGTAACCATTGTAAAGATGTTATAAGACTTCAAGAAAATGTCAGAAACTAAGAGAAAAAAGGCCAGGTAATTTCAAGTTTAAGATGCCGATTACCGAGGGAAAAAAGCAATAAATCATGCAAAATCTTCAAAATGTGAGGGAAGTTTTGGTCAGCAAGTTAGGGAGACCAGTTAATAACACGGACATCATGGAATCATTGCTGGATACCTGGAGACAATCTCTAAAAACGAATGATGATGATTTTAAATCACCTGCAACTTACACTAAAGTAAATAAGAGTCAAGTGAAGCAAGATTTTTTGTGACATCATTGCAAGCTGTAAGAAAACTGATCGATGTTTCAGCATCCCACGGGAAGTACTGTAAAGGGACCCTTGAAGTTAAAAAAGTCACAAAGAGAAGTCATGTGAGTTCATTGAAATTAGTTTGTACCCGGGGCAATAGAGGAAAACATTCCTACATTTGGGCATCATCTCCATACCTACTAAATGGGAATTACTGGTACTGTACCAGTTATCGGCTAAGACCAGTTATCGGCTAAACTTAGAGTTCGGGTTTATAGCACGCAACAATCCAAGATTTTTTTATTTCAGTCGTCTTTTTCGAATAAAGAAAAGTAAGTTTGCTTGAAAACTTTCTTGAATATGTTTCATACATGAGCTTAAACGATCATTGTTTACCGCTGATTTTACATCTTTGCACTTTCAGCAGTGAGGGAAGTGACGTAATAAGTTAAAAATAGAATATTACCTTTTTGTGATACGTTATTATATCCCTTCTTTGATTTGATATATAAAATCAATACATTTAACATGTATAAACAAAAGGAATTCACGAATTTCCGAAAGATTCGAAGCGCAATTGAACGCCTGATTGCACAATTATGTATTGAATAGTATACGATTAGGTGTATTACCGTATCACTATGATAATAAACGAATTATTTTATGAGTTTTGTTTATAATGTATCATGACCCCGAATACTTTAGTCTGAACTCACAAGGGGCATAATTCAAACTTCATTTAGCAGAGTATAAAATCAACATGAACACGGATTTTTACTATGTTATTATCACGAAGCCGATAACTGGTACAGTAAATCGTTAAAACTCGGCAAATTCGGGGCGTGCTTAAAAGCACAAAACAAGATGTTTTGGGTTCTAAATAATGCTATAAACTAACAGATTGATAAATAAGGAGTTCACTTTTTAAACTATGTCAAGTTTTATCCAAAAATATCAAGAAATAAGGAATTACGAAAAGAAAACGTTAAATTTTAGCCGATAACTGGTACAGTGCCAGTATCTTGTTAATGAAAGAATCAACCATGCATTTCTTTGCAGTGGAACGTTACCTTCTCATTATTCAAGATTCTGTAATGCAGCAGGACTTGGTGTTCTCTACGTTGAAAAAAGGGACGCATTTTTTAAAATGTATAAACCAATTGTACAAGAAGAATATGAAGATTCGTGCAACACTGCCATTCTTGAAGAAGTTGGATTATATGAAAACTTGGATGGAATAGACATAATTACTGATGCACGGCATGGATGGCGAAAAAATACTTAAGACACCAGTGTCGTTGGAATTGAGGAGCGATCACATAAAGTTCTTAAATGTGCTCATGTAACAAAGCCAGAGGATCCTGTTTCTCAAAGGCATGAGACAATTGGAACACGAAAAATTTATGAAGATTTTGACAACAGGGACATTTCTGTGAATGTGCATACCCACGACAGGAACATGGCCATTAATAAATATGTAAGAGAACGGGAACATGGCTTTACATGTAATCAAAATGATCTTTGGCATGGCATCAAATTTCAAGTGGACCAAGATACAAGGAAGGAAAAAAACCCTGGTCCGAAGAACTTGTCGATAAAGTGGAACCTATTGCGACACATTTTTACTGGGCAGCCAATAATTGTGAGGGCAATTCTACTACTTTGAGAACTTTGTTGGACAACATTGTTGACCATTACCAAAATGACCACAAGCGATGCCACCCTAGCTCAAGATGTAATCAAGATCCAAATTATGAACCATCAAAAGTTGTACTTGAAAATCCTGTGGCAATTAAATTACTCAAAAGTGTTATTGTAAATTCCACAATTTATAAATATCCAGATCATTTCAATTTAGGGAGAGATACATACTTTGGGGAAAGTTTTCATAACACTTTGAATGTTTATCAAGACAAAAGAATAGCATTTAGAAGTGAACAGTATAAAGTGCGTGCTTTCTTTGGAACTCTGCATTGGAATGAAAATGTGAATAGAGAACATACTTCAGTATCATTCAAGGCTGATCCGAAAGCCCCTAAATGCTTAAAGGGCAAAAAAAAACTATAAAAAGAAAACATTTGATTTTAGAAATAATATATGGATGCGCTATATAAAACAAGTATACTCAAAGCGGGAAAAATAAATAGTGAAACCATGTGATGCTGTCTTTTATTTCAACACGTGTCTTTGCTATGCAGATATCTATTTATAGCTTCACTCTGTAGTCTGATCAGTTGGGGGTGTGGCCTTCTCCCTAATATGCTTAATTGCCGTCCGTGTGGATATTCAACTAGGTCAGATCCGGCCTTTAAGGACAACTGCGTAGTTAGAATTCGTGGTGTTAGCGGAATGACCAGGAAGAATAAAACTCTCAATGATGATTTGACTTTGGAAAGCGGTCAACGGATACAAGACTCTTAATTGTAATTAACCTTTAACAATGGACTTCGTTGATAAGTCACTTATGAACTGTGACCCGAAAGGATGTACCAACAATTGCTTATTCTATTTTACTGATTTTTATGCTTAATTGATTTGATTAATAATTTGTAGATTGATTTTAGACCACTATACGATTACAGTGCTGAAAAAATATCATAACACATGAACTGACTTTTGTTTATCAAAAGTCTAATGAATAACAACAGAAGGATCACACTATATTGGTTAACAGTACTAGTATTGCTCAAAACCATTTCATTTATAGTACGTATCTATTTAAAAACTTTTTAGGAGCAACACAAACAGATACAGAGAAATAGGATGAGAGAGAGATGTCTCTGTATTTGTTAGTGTTGCTCCTAAATTTGTTTGCTATAATTTTGCAATTGTTTTGTTTCATAATGTGAATTTCAAATACATCTATATTGATGAAAAGTCTCTCTCTCTCTCTCTCTCTCTCTCTCTCTCTCTCTCTCTCTCTCTCTCTCTCTAATATTGAAAAGGCGATGCAAATAATCAGGTTATTGCGCCTAGAATTAATAGTAATAATTCGGAAAAAAAATTCTTACCCAAAAATACAACTTCATTCGAATTTTAGTCTCGCCCAAACGTTTCACAAACGTTTAACATTGTTTGATCAGATGCAAATTTTCAAAACAATATAAACACAACATGTTGACAATTATAAGTAGGAATAATTTTCAGTCCTTGTGAAGATGATTACCCCTTGCTGATCGAATATCAACACCGGTACGATCAGATCTGATTTATGGCATTACCAAACACTGCAAACATTATTCAGCTCAGTAATACTGATTACTACATGATTTCAAACAATACACACACCTAAAACACAATTTAATACACTTAAATATGATAAAAAATGTGTCAATTTGAACGTTGTAAAAATCAAACGCAAAAAATAATCAAAGGAGAATTCGATGGAGAGAAAAAAGGATACGTACTATATTGGTAAACAGCATTGCTCAAAACCATTTCATATATATAGATGTATTTAAAATTCACATTATGAAACAATACAATTACAATATTACAGCAAAAAAAATTTAGGAGCAACACAAACAGATACAGAGATAAAGGATGAGAGAGGGTGAGAGAGAGAGAGAGAGAGAGAGAGAGAGAGATGTCTCTGTATTTGTTTGTGTTGCTCCTAATTTTTTTTGCTGTAATTATACCCGCACTTTCTAAAGAAAGTTCGGGTATATTTTTGTTACTCTGTACCGTCCGTCCGTCCGTCCGTCTGTCACGTTTTACTTTCTCAAACAGCTCTTACATCTTATAAACCAGCAAACTGAACTCTTGGAGTTTGATTTGGGGTGTCATGTTGTTTTGTAAAAAGGTTTCAAAAATTCTCTGGTAGTCCTGGGGGGGGGGGGGGGGGGGGGTCAAATAATTGGTAAAAAATGACGTTTTTTCACAAAAAACCTTCTTATTCGAATTCCTCCTACATTTTCAACAGTAGACAAATCATTTAGGAATATGTTTTAGGGTATCCTATAAATGCGCAATAAGGTTTCGGAATTTTCAATTTTGTCCTGGGGGTCATTTAATGGCTGAAAAATGACTTTTTTTTTTACAAAGAAAACTGGTTAAAAAACGTCATTTTTTTAGCACATCTGAGCTGAAAGCTCAAGTGAGCTATTCTGATCACATTTTGTCCGTCGTCCGTCTGTCTGTCCGTCTGACTGTCCGTCAACTTTTCACATTTTGAACTTCTTCTCTAAAACCACTTAACCAAATTTGGCTCAAAGCATTCTTATGGAAAGATGAATATAAATTGCTGAAACGAAAGAAAATTTTTCATTGAAAGCGGAGAAAACCTCAAAACTGTAAAAAATGGGGAAGCATTTTAAAAAATCTTCTTCTCAAGAACTACTGAGGCAAATTCAACGTAATTTAGCATGAATAATCTTTATTGGAAGGAAAATATAAATTGCAAAAATGAAGTGCTAATTCTGTTTCAAATCTGAGTTATTACGAAAATAATAATAAAGGAAAGGCGTGTTTCAATCAGTTTAATAGCTTCGGGTTCGGCATCCGGTAAAATGGGTAGGCAAGACTTGGCCTGGGCAAAACAAAAGATTGGCAGTTATTAATCTGCCAATCTCATTAATATTTCAGGACATTTGATGGACCAGTATATTTGTTTTCGCTGTAAATATTGCTGCAAAATACTGCGTATTTGGAATTGACGATTGCCGATCTGCCACGGCTTTTATTTTGCCACGGCCCGGGTTTGCATACCCATTTTACCAAGACTCGTATTTAATAATTCTAAAACGAGGTTCTTTGTTTAAAGCAGCCATGACACTATATGAAACGGGTCGATCTGACAATGATGAATTTGTTTGTTGTGCAACAGTTCGTGTACGAAGGGAATCTTTGAAACATGCAAAATACATTGGTGCCGATTTTATGAAGTAAATGGAGGCTAAATATTTCAATGCGTTAACAGTTTTCACACATAACGGTGGTGTTACCTTATGATTTTCGTTGTTTTCATTTATGCTTTGCGTTTACCTGGGAACTGTCGCTTGTATTTCCTGATTTTTACGTATCAAATCAAACAGAGACTTCGGTAAATCAAACAGTTTACTGTTTACCTGCGCAAATTAAGCAACATCCGATGTATTAAGAAAGAACTAAAATGCAATTTATTCAGGCTATGGGTAATTCGGTATCATATTTTCGTAATGGTAGAATAATGCAATATGTTTTGTAGCTGCAGAACTGTAGCTCTCCGGGAAAAATATATTGACAGACCGGAGAGCTACGGGGCCATCCATTGAAAAAATTGTATATTTATTGCGCAGAAAAACGTGCGCTAGTTTTCGACTAATTAACAGTCAATATCCGATACACGCGCCGCCTATGTGCCACTGTGTTAACCTTCTTTTTATTAGGATAATTCTATTGTAATAGATGATTCTGACAGAAGATAAATCGATTAAAATTCATATAATAAAACTTTAATTTTGTATATTTAAACCTCAAAATGTATATTTACTCGTAATATGAGTCGATAATACAAGATCACAGTTCATCAACTCGCACCGGAAATAGAAAAATATGGAGATCGCCATTACAAATGAAGTGACAAGAGGGACACGGATTTTTCGGTTTTTTGTCCTAAAGAGAAGAAACATTTCACGTACAATTTAATCAAATTGAAGGGTAGAATCTTCTTCCGGAACACGAGGAAACTCAATACTTTCCAATGTAAGCATCGATTTTATTTGTTTTTAGATGCTAAAATTTTATATCATTTAATAATTCGAATAAAATAGCATACTATATTTCGATAGTGTAATCATTTTAGCATCAAATTCTTTTCGTTTGATGTCGAACCATGCTTGCGCAGGAGAGCGCATGTGACAAAAGTCATTTTTTTGGGAAGAGTTATTTCCCGCATTCACTCTCCAGTATAGCAGAGGAAATTCCAGCTGGTTGAAACAATAGCTAAAAAGTTATGAAGCGAGGAATGAGCGCTTGATTATTAAGAGTTGATGTATGTATATGCCTGTATATTCCTTAAATTCATACAATTTAATATATTTGCTCGATAATTTTAGGAGTATAGAACCAAATAAAACTGAAAGCGAAACTGACACCACCACCAGTGCCAGTGGCAGTGAACCTGATTGTGGGGCAGTATCATCAGCAGTGCCACTGGACTGGTTTGATGTCTTGGCTCACTCTGACTCTGAGCCCACTTCACCATGCATTTGGGTCACAGTCACTATTTAGTGACACAGATAGTGATGCAACGCAGCCACCATCTGAATCAAATTATGAATTAGAGCCAATGACGGTATTGTTGTCTTGTTTGTTTTGTTTTTATTCTAATTTTAAAGAAATAGAAAAAAATGTTCATACTATGAAATATTTGAAACAATCGTTAATGCAAAATTTTACATATCAATTAATGAATTATGATTTTTTTTTTTTAGCTTAGTCCTATGTGTGGCGACTGTACCGTAAAGAGAAGACGTTTAGATAAAGTATGTATTTATCTGTAGTACTGGTATACTTAGAAGCCTGCTTATTATTTATTTTGTGCTAATATAGTGTGCTTAATACATAAACATGCAGTGAATAATATCAATTTATATGCACGCTAGCTTCTATATATATATACATCTATAAACTTATGTATATGAAAAATATTAGAGCTCTAATATAGACATGAGATGACTTTCTACTGAAAAGTGAACTTGCTTACAAAAAAAAATTATAAATAAATATATATATATATATATATATACATGTATTTAATATTGGAATATAAATATATATATATATATATATATATATATATATATATATATATATATATATATATATATATATATAAATATATATATATATATATATATATATATATATATATTACTTTCTAATAAATGTTTATTGTATATTTTGGACTTGAATAAAGGAAATGTAAATTCAACAGTAAGTAGAGACTCTCTCATTCATTACTCTTTAATACAATAACAAATGCTTTATGCTTATGCTTATTCTTCATCTTTCATATGTCATTCATCAATTCATGTCAGGTCGATGAAACGACACAAACAGAACTGAATTGCATTAACAACCAGGGGAAAAGACTTTTCAGTCAATACATAACTGGTCATGAAATTCTTTGTGGGGGACATTCTTTAATAATTGAGCATACTCAAAAGGATGATGTAGACCCAATTTTTGTTGAAACGCATGCACAGACAATTGAATCTGGTGAATTGTTAATTTGCACTGCAGTCCAAACAGATGCTACAGTACTTTCCATCCCCTTACTTTTCACTGAAAATTTACTGTCCGAACAATATAGCAGTGGAGAAAATTTAATGGAATCATTTAGTCAGACTTTACTGAGTCTAAACAGAAATGGAGATAACCAATAATGATCTGATAATAAAAATATCAGAAACAGATATTAAACAATGTGCAGAATGGCTCTACAATCAACATGCATGCGATTCTAAAGCAACTTTTAGAGCTTATGAACATTTGGTAAAAAACGTACAAGACAAATATAAACTTCTTAAAAAAAGTAAACACAGGGCCCTAGGAGAAAATAAATTAACAGAATTTTTGGACACCAAGGTAATATTTCCAACACAAACTTATCATTTACAAAAACCAAAACAGTTGTCACCACTGGAACATGAAAGTTGTAGAGAAGTGATAGAAAGCCTAACATCAGAAAATGCTAAACTAAAAGAAGACATTGACACCCTGCAAACAGAAAAGGAAAAGTTAGGACTAAGCAGAACCCCTTTATCCAAAGTTCTCCAGTTTAGGAAAGAAATAAAAAATCTAAAGAAACTCAATAAAGTTCTGAACAAGAGAATACAACAAAAAAATACAATTCTTCGTTCCATTCGACTACGAAACAAAAGACAAATGGAAAAAATAACAAAACTTACGGATGAAAAACGGTTACTAGAAGAAAGCAATCAAGACCTAAGAGAAAGACTTTCAAGAAAGGACACCGAGATATGTACATTATCTCAAGACCTTGAAACTTCTAGGACTGAAATGAATTATGTTTGCGAAGAAAGAGATTGGTTAGCAGAGATCACAGGTAGAGTGAAGGACACTGTGTCATTCTTTGACGAACAAGAAAAAAAATACAGTGTGGAGTTGAGAAATTGTATTTATTCTTTACCTCAGTTACATGTGAGCTCACAGGTTTGTTCTCAAGTAATTGAGTCCGTACTATCACTTGTAAACATTAAAGCCAACAAACTACCATCAGCTTCCACTGTTCAAAATATGAACATTGAACGACTTGTGCTTGCACAAAAACAGTTAAGCGAAAGTCTTCCTAACACAGAAAACTTGACCATATACACAGATGAGACCACTAAATATGGAACAAAGTTTGGTGGATATCATTTATCTGACAGTGAGGGCCGAATGTATGTGTTAGGTTTGCGCCAACTATTGACAAAATCTGGAAGAGATACACTCGCAGTGTTTCAGGATATACTCCAAGATATAGATGATAGATCTGAAAAGACTGATCTTGCATCAAAGAAGATTTTGCTAAAGATTACAGCAACAATGAGCGACAGAGCAAGCACAGAGCTAAAATTTAATGAATTGCTAGAGAAATTTAGGGCAGATGTGCTACCAGAGTTGATGACAAATTGGAATGAGCTTTCCGATGAGGATCAACGCTCAGCTAGCTCATTGCTGAATTTTTTTTGTGGTTTACATAGCCTAGTTCACTTTGCAGAAGCTTGAAACATCTCTTTAGCAGAAGCAGAAAAAGGTTTCTTTGAAGACAGCCCTCCAATATTTGACAAGTCATTTTTACAACTCAAAGAAGCAGGTACAACACGTCTTATTAGAACAGCATGTAAAGCTCTTTCCAGGGGTGGTGATGAAAAATCTGGCAGATTTAGAGATTTCTCAAATTTCATAGATGAATTTTTAAGACAGAATTCCTTACAGACAAACCCCCTGCAACCATTCCATGGAAACAGATTTAATGTTTTATTTGAATCATCTTCAGCAGTATTTTTTCTTCATGAGAAAATTCAAGAGTTTCTTGAGGGAAATAAAGACAACAAACTCTTGAGAGCAGTTGCACATGACATTTCTGTTCCTGAATATGTTGCAGGAGCTAAAGCATTAGGGCTAATCAGCAGACACATAACTGGTCCTCTTTGGAGCCTTCTGGAGAACAAATCAATTCATATCTTAGAAATGAATGAAAATTACTTACAATCAGTGAACTTTGTCTTAGATCCTTCTCAAAGCATAGAGGCTGTGATGACAGGTGATCCACTTGTTTTTGGGAACAGAACTATTGTTAAGAGAGATGCTATTTATGATAGTTTAATTCAGCCTTGGGATCATGATGACAAAGTGGTGGTGTATTTAAGCATTCTTCTGCCTGTAATTGGGGAGGTGGCGAAGAGGTTGTTTAAAGACCATCTTCCTGGTGGATGTTGGGAAAATGTAACAGAAGATATGAAAGAAAAGTCAAGAGGGACAAGTAAGCATAACAAATTTGCAGAATCTGTCTTTGGATACTTAGACCAACTGATGAGAAAAAATCCCAATATGTCTATTCTTGCGTCAGAGGCTTACATCATGTTTACATCTAATAAGACAAAACAATGGTTAGATGCCAAATCAGAAGAGGAAAAGAAATACCTGGTGGAAGATGCAATGAAAGTTGTTCCAAATATCAGAGAAGCATTTAAAGAGAAAAGAGAAGAAATTAGGAGAAAACAAAGAGAAGCACTTAATGAGAAAATGAAGAAAGAAGAAGAGAAGGAGGCAAAGAGAATAGAGAGACTGGAAAAAATGACAGATAAAATAATCTTTTTTGGATTATGGCAGACTAGAGAGGATGTAGATAGAGCACTTGCTAGTATACAATCAGTGACTGAAAAGAAAGAAGCATTAAAGGCCCAACTTAACTTTAGACGTTATGTTTTGTTGCAAAAACCACCAAAAGAAGGGTTTGAAAATGTTTTTAATTTTTCATTCAAGGAGAATGGAAAAATTAAACAATGTAGCATAGAACAATTAGCAGCAAATTTAAAAAAATTGGTTAGTCATGCTTATACCATACAAGTTACAGAATCAGATCAAGAGCACAATCCCATTCTGGTTGGAAAACATGTCCAACACAAGTTTGTTGATTCGGATGCTTGTGAAAAGTGGTGGACGGGTAAAGTTGTTTCCCAAGTGAGTCAGTATTGGAGATTAATTATAGGGGGTATTGTTGTTGCTACTTGAAGCCATAAAATGTGTCCATATACATGCATGATATCTTTATTAACAGCATAGAAATAGAAGAGTAATAACATTTTGTGCATTTATGTTTCCTGAGTGTGGCATTCTTATACCATCAGTTTCCTATTCCATGATACATATAAAGGCAACATATGTAAATATCTCATCATAACTATATCAAAAATTTATAAACTTAATTTTATACTTATTAATTTGATTTAACTTAATTTTCTAAACTATATTTGTTTCTCCACAGGTTCCAGGCTACCCTGCATGGTACAACATTGTGTATGATGGCGATATTGCTGTCTATACATACCAATTGCTGGAGGACTTGAAGAATGGAAACTTAAAAATTACTGTTTTGAAACAATAAAATTATGTTTAATAGATTTGTTTTGTTCTTGAATTGACTCATATATGATTTATACACAAGTTATATGAGTTTCCTTAGTGAATATCCTATCATCCATTTTTGGGATCATGCAAGTTTGACGGTAGGCGTCTTTAATATGGCATAACTTTTTAACCACTCAAGCAATTTTAAAAAAGTTTTCACCAGTGAGCTGCATTTAAAATGACCTTTGTACTGATACCAAACTTGTCAATATTTACTTGATATTAAAAAACCACCTATTTTCATTGACTTTATAAAGTTTTTTTGTTCTACAAGTTTTAACAAAATACATTCGTGAAAAGAGATATTGAAAGAAAAACCACGAAAAATCACGACGCTTTTTCAACTGTAATTTTCGAGCTTGGGCGAGCTTCGGCGCTTTTGGTCACAAAACAAATATATGTACCATATTTCAGATCTACAACCTTTAGTCTACAATCCCTGAAAGTTTGAACTCAATATCTCAAATAGTTTAGGAGTTTATTCCCGGACAAGCCGACCATCTGAAAATCGATAAATTGTAAATATCTCAAAACCGGACGTGACGTCATCTTTCAAAAAATTTCCAAGAAGGTTCAGATTAACACCTATCAGATTTGAAAGTTTGACGTAAATCGGTCTAGCCGTTTCTGAGAAATCGCGTGCACAAAATCGGTAAGAAAAAAAGAATAATAACTAGATACGATCTCGTTACGAGTAACGAGGAGGTCTTCCGTTCAATTTTTTAAACGATACCATTAAAATATCAATGAAATTTCAGAATTTCCACTCAACCCCTCCCATTCAGATAATGTAAACGATTGTTATTATCCTTTCAAATGCTTCACAAAGTGTTTTGCTTTTTCACATACAGCACATTAAAGATTTAAGGTTTTAGTCCCCTAAAAATCCCGAATTACGTCATCAATGGGTGTTGCAATGAGTTTTACTGATATTGTTACGATCAACAACTTTGCTTCTATAATGCTTTACAAAATCTTGATCGTTTTCCAGGTATGTGTAAGAGACTCTTGGCCCCTAATTTAAGGGGGCAGCTCCTTTTTCTGGAGTTCATTCTAAAGGTCCCACGATTACTAACATTTTTTTCCTTACAACCATTTAAAATTGTTGTTCATTTTTTAGATACAAATGATTGAATGTTTTAGGGGCCAGCCCTGTAGATCATTCATTGGGACAGACATTGGTGCTTTGATTGAGGGAATCGATTAGAATCATAAATACAGACATTTTCACTTCTGCAATGCTTAACAAAATATGTCTCATTTTCTAGATTTATTGCGTCAAAGTTTAAGTACTTTGGCCCCTAGTAGTCCCTAATTTGGTAATAAATGGGCGTGCAATTGATCTTTTCTGATAGATATTGTTACTATTAACAACTTTGCTTCTATAATGCATTACAAAATCTTTATCGTTTTTAAGTTATTTGTAATAGATTTTAAGCGTGCCTTGGTCCCTATTTTTAAGGGGCCAGCCCCTTTTTTCTTGATTCATTTGAAAAGGTTTAAGAATACAAACATTTTTTTGTTCTTACACTCATTTAAAATTGTTGATCATTTTTGAGATACTAATGATTGAATATTTTAGGGGCCATTCCTCTAGATCCTTAATGGGAAAACAAATTCGTTTTTTGATATGTGGAATCGATTTAAATCATAAATTCAAACATTTTCTCTTTTATGATGTCTAACAAAATATTTCTACTTCTCTAGTTATATTGTTCAATGTTTTAGTACTTTGACCCCTTGAAGTGCCTTATTACGTAATAAATGGGCGTGGCAATGATGCTGTCTAATAGATATTGGTACAATCAACAACTTTGCTTCTATAATGCATTACAAAATCTTTATCGTTTTTAAGTTATTTGTAATAGAGTTCACGAGTGCCTTGGCCCCTCATTTAAGGGGCTAGCCCTTTCACCCTTGAATCTGTGTGACCGATTTTGGGTGAATGAATTAGAAACAGAACTTCCATTTTTTTATTCCACAAATTACAATAAACAGAAATTTGCTGTCGCTGCAATAGTGCTATGCAAAAGCAACAACAAACAATACTGAACAATATAAATTAAAAAAAGATAACAAACATTTCCCCAAATTGTATCCACCATGGTGTTTAGTAAGAATTATCACCAAAATGTTTCATCCTAATTTGCTTTCAATCATTTCAATAATTACATTTTCCCGTTACCTTTACATAAAGTAAAGTGTCATGGTAAACTCCAATATTTATTACGTAAGATATGTGGATTTTTTTTAACTGGCTATTTGGTTCATTAAGACCTATATTTTAAACAATCTTGCCCTATTTTCATCATTTCCTGAATTTTTCTTATAGCCAGGGTCCTTTATTTGAAGGAACTTTAAAGCCCTTCATCGAAGGTTTGCCGTGTATAAATTTTGTTGAAATATGCATTACGATTTCTGGAAAAAGATAATAACATGAAAATGAAGGCAACAAAGAATGCCGACATAGGAAAAAATAATAGTCAAAAAGCCCAGTTCAGCATATATATTAGATAGAATCATTTGCATTTTGAATTTAATGACTACTGTATTTGTAAGTAATGAATCTTTGTAAATGAAGTTGATGTTTATTTGAGCTTCCATTCAACTGTCTCTGTGATTTATTATAATAAAGTTTTTCGGAATTGCAATAGGAGGATTTTTCACCTTCTTTGACCAAATCATCTTCAATCATTGAGTCGTTGTTGTTTTTAGAATTGTTTTTTTCATGAGATTTTATCTTTTTGTATTTTTTAGCAGCAAAAATGATAATGTTGATCCAAAACATCCAGCTGATACAGTATATAACAACACCACCAAGACGACCCCAAAAATCTGTATCTTGCTGAAAATATCTCAGAAGCAAATACGATCCAATTCCAATTCGAAAGAAACCAAATAAAAACATAAATGCATGGTCAACAATCTCCCGTAAGATGGTTTCATTGTTTCCATTCTCTCTCAGAAACCAGCGAAACTGTAATAATGGATTTGTAATTTCACTTCCAAATATAGTAGCTATCATTTCAGTTCCATAGTTTCCAGTGATGGTTCCAACAGTCATTCCCAGTATACTGCATAAATGGTGGAGAAGCATTGGCATACCTTAACAGAAAACAGATAGATTAAAGCAATATAAAGTCAAATCGATGCACAAGCGGCCCATGGGCTACATCGCTCATCTGAACACGAATTCTTGTTACTTCAAATTTTAAAAGTTAAACTTTTCTAAAAGAGGAGGCCATTGGGACCTTATAGTTTTTGCACTGTTTTTTTTCTCCTAATTACTATTAGGGTCTTCCGTTGGAAAGAAGATTTTTAAAGATTTTCTCTAAATATTCCTATGTAAAAATTCATCCCCCACTGTGGCCTCACCCTTACCCCGGGGACTATGATATTAACAAACTTGAATCTATACTATCTAAAGATGCTTCCACTCAAATGTTCAGCTTTCCTGGCCTAACAGCTTTTAAGAAGAAGATTTTTAAAGATTTTCTCCATATATTCCTAATGTAAAAATTTATCCCCCACTGTGGCCCCACCCTACCCTCAGGGACTATGGTTAATAAACTTGAATCTTTACTTTCTGAGGATGCTTCCACCCAAATTTGGGCTTCCCTGGCCTAATGGTTTTTAAGAAGAAGACTTTTAAAGATTTTCTCTATATATTCCTTCATAAAAATTTATCCCTTCCCCCTATTGTGGCCCTGCCCTACCCTAAGGGACCATGATTTGCACAAAACCGAATCTACACTATCTGAGGATGCTTCCATACAAGATACAGTTTTTCTGGCCTAATAGTTTTTGAGAAAATACCAAAAAATTTTCAATAATTCTAAATTATCTTCCCTTTAAAGAGGGCATGGCCCTTCATTTGAACAAACTTAAATCCCCTTCACCCAGTGATGCTTTGTGCTAAGTTTAGTTGAAATCTGCCCAGTGGTTCAGTTTATGACAATGCCGCAAACGCCAATGACAACAGACAAATTTTGATTAGAAAAGCTCACTTCAGCTTTCAGCTCAAGTGAGCTAAAATCATTAACCTCATCCAGCAGTCAAAATATGTGTCTCATAATCAGCCTGTCAAGTACATAAGTATCACAAGATGCACCATCCATGCAAGTTAAGTGAAGTTAGGACCAGTAATAACTAAGATATAATAATCAGGAGACTTTTTAAAGATAAGAAACCATGGATGGACATCTTTTTTGAAATCCATTGGCAATGAAGTTACAAAAAATATGCTTGATTTTGGTGACAAATATATGCATAATATTGTGAAACATAGTAATGTTTTCTGGAAAGATGTATTCCAGTCATACTTAACAATATTTCAAGCTTCAGATAACATAATACAGTAAAACTCGTTTAGTACAAACACGGATATAGCGAATTCTCGGATATAGCGAAGTATTTGTGAGTCCCCGATCAAATTCTTAACAATTCTTTGCAAAATTTCACGGTTATAACGAATTCGGATATAACGAATTTACGGATATAGCGAACTGATTTAGAGTCACATAGAGGTAAATAATAACAAAATTTAACAATGTTATAACAAATTTCTTTACAGTTAGAAAAGTTTTCACTACCATTTAGCATAATAGTTTGAATGAATTTTTTTTTATATAAATTTTTCAACTCACAATCCGATTATAAAAGGTACGTATCAAATTAATGTAATTCTTATTTTAAGCCTCAATCAGCAAAAGTTATAGTCTGGTGAAAGAAAATATTTATATAGTGAATTCGCTATGGTTATTATTACGAATTCGTTATACGGATATAACGAATTACGGATATAACGATGTAAATTCATTGGTCCCCAGGACTTCTCTATAACCGAGTTTTACTGTATTCAAGCAAAAATTCTTTTCTATGCCAGTTTGGTACAATACAAATATATGTGTTGGTAATAAAACAATTTATGTCAAATTGTGTTATGAACATGGTGTTAAAATAGTTAGTGAATTTTTTAATAATGATGGAACTTTTTTAACACAACATGATTTTGAAAAGCAATTTAGCTTGACAAATATTTGTACCATACAATTTAATAGTGTTATCAGTGCAATATCTAAGTTTTCCAAGACCATGTCAGTTAATAGATCTGATGTGAGTAAAAATTTTTCACAATTTATTCCTTTTTATTTTGAATATATACTGTTGAATGAAAAATGTTCCAAAGTTTTGTATCAACTCATTAAAAGTAAAGATATTGTTCCCAAGGCAATTCAAAAATGGAACACTGAACTAGACACTTCACTTAGATATAAATGATTCTGTGAAAGATTTTTTAAGGCGTCGAGCTAATGCTCGGCAGCCTTCTAGCGATCGTCTGGATTGGCAATCGTCCAAAAATTCATGCACTGCACCGCCTTTTAAATGCGCACAAAAAATAAGTTCCTTAAAGTATTAAACGTATTACAAGATTTTTATTCCATTTATTCAACTACATTGTGTACAAAAAATCCAACTTTGCCTCCCTGGTTATTGATAACTCTTTGCATAAGTATAAATTTGCCTAATCAAGAATGGCGGATGAATACAAAAGGTGTAAACATTCACTAAATATTATTTTAGTTTATCGCTTACATTTTAACTGGAGACCGTGCCCGATAGAAATAAAATTTGATATGTAAATTTATTTGTTATCGGGCACGGCCCCCAAAATAAATGTAAGCGATAAATGTATCTAGTGATTTTGTTGCAATAAATAAACACGATAATGCAGTCGGTTTTGCCGAGCATTTAAATAGCACGTGTTGTGGATTTGTTTGTAAACAACCATACCATAGATAATCTTGTTTCAAACGGGAATTGAAATAAATAAAAGTATGTTTTAATATTATAATTAGAGACACAGTGTAATCAATGTATTCCCCTTGAAAATTGTTCAAAGACTGTTTAAAGCAGAAAGAAAATAAATTTTTTTTTAACTTTGAAATTTCTTTGATTTTTGTAACCATGATGAGTGTTTTATAAACACATCACAACCTATTATATATGGAAATATAGTGATTTTTGTTTTTAAATGCAAAACATAATTCATTTACTTTTTTTATTCTAATATGTATTATTTGATATACGACTATTAGTACAAAAATTCAAATTATTGATATCATTTTATCAATCTACATAAAAGAAAATGTCAGCTCGATGCCTTTGTGGCTGTTTCGGCCTTTGATTTAAAGTTTGTTTTAAGACAACTACTGATACTTCAATACAATGGCTACAATACAGAATTCTTCACAGAATTCTTCCAACAAACTATTATTTGAAAAAGATTAATGTTATTTCATATGATGTATGTGCTTTTTGTGAGGAAAATGTAAAAAACAATTCAGCACATATTTATGACATGTTCAGAAATACTTCCTATATGGAATAATCTTAGTATGTATATTTATAGAAAAACTTCAAATAGAGTTGGCTTTAATATTAAAAATGTACTATTTGGTGAACTTCCATTCAGTGGTTACAACAAAGTAGTTAATTTTATAATTCTGTACTCCAAGCAATACATTTTTAATTGTTCAAAACAAGACAAAAAACCTGACATTGTTGGATTGTTACATCATCTGTCATTCAAATATAAAGTTGGAAAATATATAGCTATCAAATCATGTGAGATTACAAAATTTAATAAACTCTGGGTAAATTGGAAAAACATATTTGAGATATAATATTAAACATGGTAAACAACTGTTCTATTTATATATGTGTGTGTGTGTGTGTATGCGTGTGTATATATATAATTATATATATATCCTTTATGTTTGCTCTGAAGAGAATGTAGTATGTAAGGGAGAGAAAGAGTGTGAAAGTGAGAATGCCCAAAAATTCTTATATACCTTATAATATATATTACCTTCTTTATGAAATCATATATGATTGTGAAAATGAAAACAAAAAAAATAAATTATAGAAAAAGAAGAAGATATAATCATCAGAGGGCACCTGCTCTAAAAACTTTAACCAGCTCCAAAAACCTTAACCTCATACAGCATCCAAAACCTGTGGCTCCGATTCATCAATCAAGGCTGTGGAGTACATCAGTGCCACAAAATGCACCACCTACCCAAGTTTGGTAATGATAGGACCAGTAGTAACTTGGATATAGCCATCAAAAAGCCCTGCCACAAAACTTTTAGCATGCTCCAAACACCTTAACCTCCTCTAGCATTTGAAATTTATTGCCCAGATTAAACATTCAAGTCTTTTAGGTCTAAATGTAGGTCTAGATGTATCATCCATGTCTGGTGAAGACAGGACAAGTAATAACTTAGATTCAGGACCTGCACAAAAAACTTTCACCAGGTCTGGACGCCAACTTCATCTTGGTGAGCTAATAAATGATGATTCCTGATGCATCCACTTATGTCAGCACTTTGATTAATGCTTTGTACTAAAACACTCTGAAATGCTTATTTTACTTACCTTCAGTTTGAAAATAGAGACACCAGGAAAGATCAAAGATAAAATATCCTAAGCAAATCATGATTGTTAAGGATTGTAGTGGAGTGCTTGGACCACCTAAAAAGGAAATTTAAAAAATGTATAAAATAAACTATTGACATAAATCAAAGGAGTTTAAATAAGTTTTTAATATTTACAATGCATAAATACAGTATTTCCGATGGTCTGCCAATTTTTTATCTTGCTCATAACATGATAAGTTTGGCTTAATATAATGAAAATACCTTGGTTAGTTGCGCATTGTAATCATTAGAATTAGAAATTTAAAATTTAAAGAAAAAAAATTGACATCATGCAGTGCCCATTTAAGGTCAAGATCAAGTAAATGAAAGGTGCCTTCAAGTTTATGAAATTTAAGATATTAATTCTTTTAATGATGTTTCACAAGAATAGCTTTGTTTCATAGGGTTTATCGGGGCTTCATTTTTTTTAGTAAACAAGATGAAAACATAGGTAGTCGCACATAATAAAGCTCACCGAGACAGAGCATCACCTTTATGAGACTACCATTATCATCTTAAATGAAAATCATAGTTAATGATCTTGGATATTCATGGGTACTGTAGTGTGGTTTGACACTATCATATATTAAAAATTGTTTGATAATCAAATGTTAATTTTACACGGTATTGTTCTATACAATTTTCATCAATATAGCAATAGAAGATATAATACTGCATCCTATGATACAATACAATATTGTGTCATATGATATATCATATAACACAATATAATACTATAATATGTAATGAAACAATATGCTATTGTTACATGTGACATTGTATCAGGATATGATAATGAATTAGAAAAAATAATATTGTATTGTATTGTGTTATATATTATGTATTTCATCATGAAAAACAATATCATAATAAATATTATACAGTATCATATGATACACTATCATATCACATAATACATCACCATATTGTAAAATATGTAATCATATTGTATGATATGATACAATGATATAAATGATCATATTGTTTCATATGATTTTGTTTTGTATGATATTGTATCATTTATGATACATAATATATTGTATCATATGATACAATATAAGATGATACAACAATGTCTCTTATCATAAAGTATCATATGATACAAAATCATGTGATTAAATTATATATTATATAGTGCAATATCATATCAAACAATATCATATATGAAACAATGTTATAATAGTGGTACATTATCATATAACACTATTTCAATACCGCTTTGCATCGGGCAATATTTCGTCCCTTGGAGGGCTAATATAATCAATGTTGCCCAAAAACACAGTCAACACTTGTTTTGTAATATGAAGAAACAAACCAAAATTATAGGCTTTAACAGTTACCCGAGTACCATAGTCTATACACAAACTTGTCCAGGAGTCTCATATATGCTTTTAATTAGATTTTGTTCTGCAGTAGAAAAATTACATTATTGTAAAGACGACCACCTTCTTGCCTAAAATCTTTCAAAAAAGACTATGAAATCTATAATTTTAGTAAGAAAAAAATAAAAAACATAATAGAGTGCATGACCTAATATTGAAAAGGTACATGGCTCTGATAGAAAATAATTTCCCCACATTTGATTACTTTCAAGATAGGTTTTAAGTGTATATATTTACACTCAGTGTATATTTCCCCTTATCTTTGCATTGGAAATCTGCAATGTTCAATTTTCTACGAATACACTATGCTAGTTCATGCCATGAGCTCAAATATAAACATCTCCACCTGTTTTGAGAATATTTATTTTTGTAAGATTAAATGAAACTTTTAATCTTACATAACCAATTTGATATGAACTTTTGAAAAACAGTCATTAATATATATCTATCCTTAATAAAAGAAGAATTTTCTCCACAAAGTTTCTGGCACTGCACTTTATTTTTTTGTCACGGAAGCTAACTAAATAACATGTTAATATGGCTGTTTCATGTACGTTTCATATCCCTGACAAAGAGTGTAAATAATGGCTTTATAGCAGCGATATACAATATATCACACAAATATATATCAGTATGAAAATATAAATAATGCTTTTATACGCCCGGTATTCAATTTCTCTGCACCACTTGGTGGGTCATAGGACTCACGACATCCAAAAATAAGATTTCAATGCTTAAATGTTTTCATAGATAAACCATAACAAGGTGGCTAGTTTCATGTTTTATTTAACACAACCTCCCATCCCCAATGTCCAGGGGCAGACACAAACTCTCCCTGTGGGCATTTAAACAAAAAATAATCAGTTTAAAATCAATTGATAATTTATGTGTTATATTCAAAATACAAAGTCACATTATCACAATCAGGTCCTTATATTAAAATCATTTTACATGTATTGTTTATCAGTGATTTTATCAGTGATTTTGGTTAGCTTATTACTACTTTACTATTCATGAGTCTATTTGTTTATTTAAAAATTTCAAAAAACTGTTTTTGTTTCCAATGATAAAAATTCTCGCATAACTTTTTTGATCATAAAACTTCTTAATTATACATTATATTTGATGATAAATAACTTCATAATGAACAAGCAAGGGAAGATAACTCTATTATGAGGAAGCAAGGGAAGATAACTCCATTAACTGTCTCAATATCTCAACTTTGATACACAGCTTCAAAATTACTAAAGATGACAGCTCAAAGTTTTTTTTCTCTCTAAATATGCAGTAAATATGCAGTCAGTTTTTATTCTGTGTCAGTAGACGTTTTTTAAACATTCTATATACATTAACACTAAATGACCATTTTGGCCAGCCCTGCATTAAGAATCCCTATTCTATACACTTTATGAGTATTTTTGCCCCACCCTACATTGGGAGACCTGAAATTTTAAATTTTGAGACGGCTTTATTTTCTTTCTTTGTAAGCAGTCAGTTTTTAGTCAGTATCAGCAGAAACTAGAACTGTCCTAATGGGACTAATACCCCTGCAAGGATTATTTCAAATGGGACAAATAATTGAATTGAATAATAAAAGTTTGGAAACAAATAAATCAAAAAAAACAAAATTCTAGAATTGTAAGAAAAAAATTAGTTAATAAAGAAAAATTCAAAATTGTCAGAATTTCACTGTAAATACATAAGTATAACAGTAATACATTTACAAATTTACATATCTGATGATATTTTTTTTTTATTTAAGGAGGCCGATTTGGGTTTTTTTGCGGAAAAACTACAATAGCATAACTCTTTATTTTTTAACCATATGTAATTTAAACCAACTCTAGTTCATTTGCGAAGGTTCATGAAAATCGACCGTCTGGTTCTTTTAAGGGACCATCTCAAAATAGAGGTACATTTATTATAGGAATATATAGGGAACTGTCATTTTCCGCACATCAAAGCAGTTTTTAAAAAAAATACTACATTAGCTTTTTTTCTCAAATTGTTATATATGATTTAATAGTAATATAATTTCCTACCTTATATGTAAAAAACACAAAATTCTACCGTCTGGTTTTTAGTGGGGGCCATCTCAAAATATTAAAATGCACCAAATTTTGCTATATATTTGGATCATCACGAATGATGATTGGTATAATAATGGATTCATTCCAAAAACGAGGAAAATGTCCTCGAGGATAGCATCATTCTGTATATAAAATTTCAACAGCGTACAATTTTTACTTTTTCTTTTATGTTATTTCTTATAACGTACTCCTACAAAGCTTCATTTTATCATAATGTCATAAAAGCGCAATAGCAATGCTCCCTTACCGCACAACGTAAAAATCGTGTTAAAAATAAAAAATTCCTTTAAAAATCTAAATATCTTTATCTGTATTTTGTTTATTGTGTTCAATTTTATAAATGATATCGAAAAAAATTCATAAGAAGTATAAATCAACTGTATTATATTAGAATGCGCAAAAACATGCGCAATGCAAACTAAAGTCGGCCTGATCCTTAACTGTTTTAAAGAAAAACCAACAAAATGACAATAACCCCTCCCTTTGCAGTTTAAATGGAAATACCGGTAGCCAAGCAAGGCTCTTCTGTTGATAAAACTTTCAATATCTTTCTAATAAGAGTCTTGACAGATGCAATTAGCTGTTTCAAATTTTCCTCACTTTCTCCTATGGCACAATAGAACTCGATCCATATCAGAGAGTTTTTTGATGAGCTTGTTAAATTTAATAAACTCCCAAAACATTACCATACTATGTAAAAATATGTTAAAAAAGAAAATTTTATATTACAAACAATTTTAAAATTGCCAAAACACTACAATCATATCAGTAATTTTGAATTTTATTTAAATTAATGCCCTATATGGTCACTTCATCAATTTACTTGACTAATAAATTTAAACAACTTCTAAAAATAGTTAACTTCTTTATTAATAATGATATCATTTATTTCCTAATAAGGGTAGAAACTTTTGATTTACATGAAACCGTTTTAAAATAGCCCCTTATTAGGTAAAGGAGTTCGTGGCCATCATAACCATGCATTCAGTTTTTTCCTACATGCATGGGAGGAAAGAGAAGATTTTCTACGATTTAATACATTTTCACCAAATGGCCATATTGGCCCCAACCCTAGGGCCTTAAGCCCTGTCCCATGGGTAACAAATTTCAAAATTTAGGTAGAAGACTTCATGAACATCATTTCTATGCAATGAGTTTTTTTCTCACAAGTGTGAGAGTGGAGAAAAAGATTTTCTAAGATTGAATACAATTTTACTATATGGCCATATTGGCCCCACCCTACAGCCTGAACCCCTGATCCAGGGGCCATGAATTTCATAATTTTGGTAGAGGGTTTCATGGACATCATAATCATGCATTAAGTTTTTTCCTCAGGTGTGGGAGTGGAGAAGAAGGTTTTTGAAAATTTGGCTTTTTTTGCATATTTGGTCCAACCCATGCCACCCCCGGGTGGTAGAGCCATGAATTTCACAATTTTGATTCTTCTATCATAGATATGCTTCACACTAAAAATGTAACAATTGGCCTTGTAGTTTTCAAAAATAAGTTAAAAATGTAAAATTGTTAACGCACGTCGACGGACGAAGACCAATTGCAATGATTCACCTGAGTGACTCAGGTGACCTAAAAACTCAAATACCAGTACCTGCATTTGTGAAAGGCCATGGTCCTTGTATAAATGCACACCACATGGACAGTAAACATACAACTACAGCATGTATTGCAGTTACTGTTCGACAGTGCCACTCATTGCTTCGTTGTGGTTTCAGCAAACACAGGCCAAAATATAAGCTACACCAAAGGAAAGAGAATACACCAACACTGGCCATGGAATTTTCCATATCTATAACTGATACGTAATCTAGGTATCAAGTGACCTGTAAATAGTAAAATCAAGGGTACAGTATTATTTACATAAAGATTATGGTAGATACAGCTTACTCCACTTATATTGAACTCGCTTATTTTGAAATTCCGCTTATTTTGAAATAAAAATAAATCCCCAGTTTTTGCCTCTCATATTCTTTGCATTGATTTCACGGATATAATGAAATCGATTATTTTGAAATATCGCTTAATATGTTGAAGCCACTGATCGGTCCACAAAGGTAATAATTAGTTATTTTTACAACGGTTATATTGAAGTACTCCCTGGCGGCTGCCGTCACGGTTGGTGACAGTAATTATGCCAGACTGACTGGTTGATATATACAAAGGTGTGAATTGATAAGTTCTCTTCACGTGTACGTGTTTTTATACTTCTATTAAAAAGTAAAATTTATTCACTGTTTAATTTTTTTTTTTACGAATACGGATGTATTGAGGCTAGACGTAACATGGCAACTCCATGGAAAAGAAATACCTTATCTCCGGACTCTTAATACAGACTAGTTATGGCTATTGATGAAAGGACAAAGCCTAAATTCGAAATAGCTAAGGATTTTGAGATTATCGCGGGTACACTTACGATGATATACAAGCAGCGTTCAGCAATATTTGAAGCTTTTGAGTCTGGTGATGTTTCTCTAACGTTTTTCTTAATCGTAAAAGAACGCGATCCGAGATTATGATGAGGTTTAAGATAGTAACAAAATGGAGCTAACAAAACTTTCGGATAGAATTTTAATCAAACTTTCAAGGACTATGTTCCATGTAGTCAATTTTGAACCAAATAATTTGTTCGGGTTTGGTTTTCTATGCTTACATCGGGATTGAACTTTCAAAAATGGCGGCTTCACTTCAGTCAATTTCGCTTATATTGAAATACGGATATATTGAAATAATTTGCATGGTCCCCTGGATTTCAATATATCCGGAGTACCGGTAGGCTGTATTCAACTCAGATATTTTATGAGGGTTGCTTACTGAGTTGGTTGAAAAAATTAAGTAACAACAGGCCCAGGGACCACATTGCTCACCTGAGCGACAAAAGCCTTAACTCAAATCAGCATGGTAGTCTCAAAATCAAAATATCTTGACTACTAAGAACAGTAGATCTTGCTTAAGAAATGTAAAAAATCTGCCGATTTTAAGCCACATATTCTTATGGTAAATACCAGGTCCCTTTTGTTGTTTTAAAGTAGTCCAAGTATCGCGCTACGTCACACCGACATGTAAAATTAGAGCCGCAATAAACCACACTTTTGTTTTCCGAGATGTGAATTTTTTACGGTTTTGGTTCGACTTTTACTCAGCGTTTTTTATATCCGGTAGTTAGCTGTCGTAACAACAAATGGCGAAGTTTAAGGGGAAATTTTGTAAAAAGGGAAGGGACAAAATAAATGAGGCTTTGGAAAGGGGAAGGGAATCACGATGGAGACAAGAAACCGCCTCAGCTGCTAACGTTGTACCAATTATTAGCTACGATCACGAGTATGCTGCATGTGACATCCCCGATCCAAGTCAGCAAATTGAAATTCCTCTTGATGAAAACTTGAAAGAGGGGGAATGGCGTGTAGGACGAAGAGTTGTAGAACTAGGTAATAACAACAAACCAAAACAGACAATATTTGTGTGGACCATACACCGTAATTTTAGTTTATATGCTATGGAATATTATATCTTATTTGTTGTTAAAAATTAACTTAGGAATCTTGGCAGACGGATTAAAGTCTTGCCAGCTATGCAGTCAGCCCCTCCATCTGAACGATTGCACTGGTGAGAAAAAATTTGGATTAGGACATATGTTGCTGATAAGATGTAACTATTGTCAACTTGTTAATGAGATCCCGACTGGTAGCCGGCATAAAACTATTGCTGGTGGTATTGCTTGGGATGTTAACACAAAGTTGGCAGCAGGTAAGGATAACTTAAAAACTTGGAATGAGACTTTATTTTGATAACAAATAAATAAATCTTAGGGATACATCGGTAAACAAAAGAAAATTGTATTTGATTTTCACAAGAAAATATTATAATGATTGTAGGCATGATAGATGCTGGTCTTGGAGAGATGCATGTGAATAGTTTATTGTCTGCTATGAATATTCCAACTATACCACCCAAGAGCATTAAGTGCAGAGAAAGAGAAATTGTACCTCATCTAGCAGACATGGCAGAGGAGACCTGCAGGAAAAATTTGGAGGAAGAAGTTAGATTGTATGTATATTATTGAGTTAACTTTTTAAGATTTGTTTGAATAAAATATTAGTACTATTTAAAAATCACTGACTGCTGTTATTTAATTTTTCCCTCTATATGCTACCACAGAAACCACATATTTAATATATAACCAGAAAATTTGTATTTGTTACTTTATTAGAAGTGATGGAAATTTAACAGCAAGTTTCGACGGAGCGTGGCAAAAAAGAGGCACAGGCCGTGCTTACAACAGTTTGACAGGTTGAGTACAAATTTTGATTTAGTTATTGTCCCGGTGACAAATGAAAATTTGATTTTTAGAATGGGTTACCTAGTATTGGATGTTTTTTACATCCAATGTTTAATCTATTTGATAATGCAGTGAACCACAGAGGTTTTCTCTTGCATAAGACAGTTTTGGTTAATATTATTATAGGACATGCAACTTTGATTGGAGAGTCCACAAAAAAATGTCTAGGGTTTTCCGTGATGCTAAGAAGAAGGGAGCCCCCCCCAAGAAAACATGCATGCTCATGCAACTGGACTGCCTCTGCAAAGTCCATGGAGCCAGCCATGGCCTGTGAAATGCTTCAAGACATAATGAATACAGGAAAGCAGGTATTTCTGAAATGAAGAAAACAGTATCACTTTTTGATGTGTATATGATAATGTAAAATGTGGTTTTATTTTTTAAAAAAATGATGAATTGAAGGTCAACACTTTGGTCATGGACAATGATTCTACCACGATTGCGAGGGTCAAAGCCACTGTGGATCCTAACATCAGAAAGAAGTGCGATAGTAATCATACTCGCAAAGGTTTCACAGGCAAGCTAGTTGATATGAGTAACACCTTCAAAGCATTGAAAAATGTTAAAGTTCGGGGTCATGTGGAGAGATGCTTTATGTATTGTGTCAAACAAAATCAAGGAAAATCAACACAGCTTGAAGAAGATCTGCAAAAGATTGTTCCTCATCTGTATGGTATGTATATATATGCATAAACAGATCTATGCTAAGTTTTGAAACATTACATATAAATACATTTTTAGTACATGTATTAAAGTTCATCTTGTTTAGATCTTGACTACAATTTATCAAATTTGATTTCAGGTGAACATGACAAATGTGGGGTATGGTGCAGGAGTGAAAAATCAGGCTACAAGCCAAGGAATTTGCCATATGGTAAGCCTCTGACAGATCAGCCGTTACGTGTTGCCTTGGAAGATCTTTTTAAAGTATATGTTGGAAAAGTCGAGGAATTGGCCACTTTAGGATCCACGCAAACTAATGAAAATTTTAACCATATGGTAGCAAGCAAAGCACCAAAAAGAATGTAAGTTTACTGAAAAAGAATCACAAGTTCAAGTATTCTAGTAAATAATATTTCATACTACATGCTTTAAGTACATGTACAGGTATTTGAGATCCACACAATTATGATGACAGGTTTTATGGCGGATCTGAGAGTCTAAAAACAAGAGTTTCTGCCACTGTATGCCAAAAGAATGAGGGTTACAAATATATCACAGAGGTAGAACTGTTAATTGCAGATGCAGTTTAGATTGACAGATTGTTTGATAACTTTTTTTTTTTTTAGAATTACCAGTTGTTTGTTTTATTGTTGTTAATTTTGATTTCATAAATATTCGATGGCCAGATTGTAATACATGTATGAATCTGAACACATCAATGTACACTTACATGTTTATATACCGGTATATCTCGTTACCTAGTGCTACCCAAAATTCCTGCTTATAATATTTATGAATGTATTTTGTTCCATGAAAATGTATATTTGCAAACTGGTCATATTGCATAATTTTTCACTTTATTTTTCAGTTGTTCATATATTTGAAATCATGATATTTGTTATTAAATTATTACTAACATATCAAATAATTTCAGAGAGCCTTTATTTTTAAATCCAGCATTCCATGTAATTTTAAATGAATTTTTGATTTTTACGTTTAATGCATGTATATATATCGCTAGAAATAATACATGTTCATGACATTTTAACATGTAATGAATAGTTATCCTTAATAAATTTGAACTACGTGTTAATTTCTATGTAATTGAAGTAATTAATAAATAAGTGTCTTTCTGTCTTTTAATTAGCTCAACAAGAGGTGTCAGATGTCTCCCGGAAGATTTACGGTAAAATACACCACAAAACTGGCAAATTCATTAAAAAGGAAGCGATTTACTTCAAGCCCAACGCAGTGCCAAATGAAGACGTCTAGAACTGAAGAGTGAAAGGTTATCAAAAGATGCTACTCACTCAGTGCTTGAGGGTAAATAAAATACATGTACCGGTACATGTACTTATTTCACACTGTATGTAATGGCAATTTTTGTAAAGCTAGAGCATTTCATATTATGATTGCATAAAAGTTGTTCCAAATTTTTTTTAGGTGAAACCTACAGCACCAATATTGGATTTGATGAATGTACTGACATAGAGGACATCACCATTCCGTCAAAAGAGTTCTCCGTAGACAGCAGTTCCTTGATAGTTTTTGACCTAGAAACTACAGGATTAGGTTAGTTTGTAGTAACCTTTGTTATGTATGCGTAATTGATATTTGATTACAAATTATTTGGAAGGATAAGTGAACTTTTTACATTATATTGCAGCAAGAACATCAGACATCCTCCAGATCGCTTGTGTGTGTGGGGATAGAGAGTTTAGCGTCTATACAAGACCAACCTGTACTATCAGTATTGGTGCCTCAGCTGCCACAGGATTAACATATTATGGAGGAGTTCTAAAGCTGAAGGGAGAAGCTGTTGATTCGTTAACAATTTTGGAAGGACTTGAACAGTTTATTGCATTTGTTTCGAGTTTTCCAAAAGCAGTTTTGATTGGACATAATATCATAAGTTTTGACATCCCTGTGCTTATGCATAATCTTTTCAAGCACAACCTACTTGAGAAATTTCAAGATGTTATTTTTGGATTTGTTGATACTCTCAAGTTGTCCAAAAGGATTTATCCAAAAGCAGAAATGGGTAATTACAGGCAAGAAAACCTTGTCCAGAAACTTCTGGGAGAAACATACAATGCGCACAATGCAGCTTCAGACGTAGAAGTTCTCCAAAGACTTTTTCACGAAAAACTTAAAGTTAACTGTAATGGTGAAGATCTTGTTAGACCGTCTTATTACAGCTGCAAGTCATCGTTAGAACCTCTTGTTAAGATGAAAGTTATTTCTGCAGCAACTATGAGTAAGCTAGTGGGACTTTCCTTGAATTTAGCCAAGCTTAAAATTATTCACAAGCGTGACCCCAACAATGGCATAAGAAATGTTTTCAGTGACCCAATTGCTAATTCAAGAAGATGCAAGGTGTCAAAATCAAAAGCAGTTATTGAGAAAGTTGTGCAATATCTTTCAAACATCTGAAATGCTTTTAGGCATTTTGTACACTGAAGCTTATTAGAAATTTTGTTTTACACATGTTTTTGTCAAGGTGTCAATCAAATACAAGAATGTAAAATTTTTAAAGTGAACTGTGCAATTTTTTATCGCTTCTAGATATTATGGTTGAATCAAAAGCTTTTCTGCAGCTTGTATGAAGGCAGTTCATTGTAAGTGGTATTGAATTAAGATCATGTAAATTTTTGTGACTAAACATGCACTCATTTGCTTTGACCTGTTGGTATAAAATGCATATGGTAATGAGAAAATATTCATTTAATTTTCTTGTGGTATTTACCATGTTCCATTTGCATGATGAATTATTAAGGCATTGTATTTCATTATGTACAACATGTAATTTATATTGTATTATATGTGTTGCACAATCGCTAAAATAACATACCCTGAAAAGTCATTAAAGGACATATCGCATGTTTCTAAAGTATACGACATTTTATATTTTTTGGCTTCCTTGTGTATCTAATAATTACTCCTAACAGTTTGTTAACGGTATAAAATCAGTAATTATCCATAATATCAATTTGAATTATAGCCCCGGTCGTTTAAAAACTCGTTAATTAGATAGCGGGTCACGTGGTACAGTGACGTCACATGCGACCTTCTTCAAACAGCTAATTGTAAACAAATTGTAGGATTGGCATTATCTTCTTTAAATTTTGACATTAATTCACCATGTAAGTTGTTTTTTTACATGCTGTCGACTAAATTAAAAGAATCTTATTATTCAGTCGTACATGTTTGAGCCACTAGTACGGATAAAAAACGATGATATTGCCGAAAAAGGGACAATGAAGTCGGCAATGACGATCAAATTGATCGACGTGTTAACATTGTAAACACAACTTAGTAAGCATTGTCGCTCAAATAAATCTGTTAAAGGTGTTTATTTATTAAAAGCTACAACAGTCTTGGTTTTTGGCGTTCCTAACGACTCAGAATGTTCATTATTGTAAAACTGTGGTGCACAAGAAGTTTGTTTCTTCGGCAGTAACTGATCACAACTTTCTAAGGTTGTTTACTCTATATTACACTGGATTATAAAAGCAGGCAAGAACGTTTTCCTTAATTATTGTTTATTTCTGTAAGATCCCATCTCCGTATTTTTTTATCCATTTACGTATAAATGTATATCAACAAACTTTGTCTATTTCTCGCGTAAACAATCATCTATTTATCGACAACTCGATCCATGACTTTCCCACAAAAAATAATACTCACAGAAATCTCACCTACCGTACTAAAATTATGATTTCTGCAGAGGTGAGCTTCATGTATGAATGAAGAAATCATGTATACAAAACCGATGCATACATGAACATATAGTTTAACAATAAGAAAAAGAAAACAGCTATTAAAATGAAGCGAGGCGGTATCCAAAATGGCGTCCCTCTTGTTATTTTTCTCCGATGAATTTGCGTTTTGTACACAGGCCCCTGTGCATAAACTTCTATTTTTTTTCTTTTTGAGAAATGAATACGATTTATTTATGAAACTATAATTACAAAAATATACCATATAATTAATAATATATGAATTGAATGTTTATTTATAAATCCTCTCGTCGTGTTAATTGAGAAATTGCAAAGTTTTATTTCATTCTATCTATTTTTAAACTTAAATTAATTGTGAAAACTTGTAAACATTTTAAATAAACTCAGATTTCATGTACATTGGAAGAAATGATATTTCATGATTTTTGGAAGAAAAAAAATTTGGGGAGTATACTTGTTATATAGTCTATAACACAAAAAGTAACATGTCAACATATATTTTTTTTAAGAAAATTTCTTTTCTAAGATGCTAATCTGTGAAATAAAATCAATTAATTTCACTTTGAGTCCATAAAACTTGAAATATAACCCGAATTTATCTCTGCAATGTAAAATTTTGCAATTTATTTTGACAAATTTTGCCTCATATATGACACATTAGAAGAAAATTTATTAACATTTTTCCAAAAAATGATTATATATGATTAAATGAAATGTATATGTTGCATTCTGCATATGAGACTTCATTTGTTATGGAATAAATAATAATTCACAAGAGGAAATTGAGAATATATATTTTTTCAAGAATGTCAAAACATGGGTGCAATGGATGACATCCAATAACAAAAAAATAAGCATGTGGACCTATCTTTTTTTTTTCATTTATCAGTTTATAGGATGCATGACTATCATTTAAAACCAAGTTTACAAAGTTTGAGCCCATTTAGTGCCGAGTATAGGACTACCTTAAAACTTGTAAGAAGATTTTTCTCTATTTCTTCCCCCCCCCCCTTTTCTCTAGGGAATCATGGTTTGATCAAACATTAATCTGCACAACCTGTGTGGGGGTGATGCTTTGTGCCAAGTTTGGTTGAAATCTGCCAAGTGGTTCTGGAGAAAAAGATGAAAAATGTGAAAAGTTTACAACTACAACACCTGGCACGACAACAGAAAAATTTTTATCAGAAATTTTGATCATTCCAAAGATATTTAGAATAGATTTGGACCCCTCTTGGTCCCCAATTTTAGGGACTAAAGGAACTTAGGGAAATGAAAGGGAATTTAAAACTAAACAAATTTTGTTTATCAAGTGTTTAGACATTCGTTACTGTTTTTTTTAGATATCTGAGATAGAATTTTTTAGGGGCTGATCCCTAATCTCACTCTCTATGGGACCGTTTTACGAAATTTTGATGCCTAAATATTGTTCAATAAATCATTTTGAGCCTCTTTTCTTCTATACTGCTTATCAAAATATTTTCCTTTAAGAGATATAGGTGATCAAAGTTTTGATATTATGACCCTTAAAAACCCTTAATTACGTTACACATGAGAAAAATATTATCGATATCATACAGAGGGTTCCACTTAATCTGATACATGTAGCAATTAATTGAATAATTCGGTTAATCTGATATTATATAAAAACATTGAACCATTTCTTATATATCCCTTTATATTTTGTCCTGATAATCATTTTCGGTTAATCTGATAGGATTGTGGCCGTGTAATGATTTCCCACCCTCTTACACTTGTATATTCCTTTGTTTAACGAGGCTGGGGGGTGGCTGCCATTTAAAAGCGTTTTTATCTCTACACAAAAAAGATTTTCACTTTTATGTTCTGTAACTCTTAAATCATACTGAAATTGTCTTATGAAAGAAATGGATATGACGGTATTGAAGCATTATTAAAAGAGTCAATTGATTGTAAACCAAGGGTTACAAGATGTCGAAAATCATTTTAGCTGTTATTCAGCACTGTTTTAACTTTTCAAAGGGAGGTAACTTTTAAAACTCCAAGTATTTTTTTCAAATATTTATTTTTTTTTAATTTCACCATCGATAATTTTTTTAATGCTCAATTTTTATTACACATGTATTGATTATTATTATGTTAAAATTTAGAAATATTCTTGGGGCTACTTTTTTTTGTTTTACATATTTGGATTTTTGTGACATATTTTTGGCAAAATTGTGATATTTTTTTTTATAACAAATAATGATAAGTTTTTGTTATTGTGCTAATTAATTTTTTCAGGATGTTATTGGTATGATTATGCATTTATTTTTATTTCATTTATTTTTCATATTTATTATTTTTTTTTTTACATGATGCAGGCACGTAGCATCAGGGGGGGCCAGGCCCCCCCCCCCCCCACTTTTTCTTGCAGCCACTAATTTTTTTTAAAATTTACATATAAAAAATAGAGTTATGAAGGAGTTGCCCCCCCCCCCCCCCACTTTTTTTTGGAGGATGTAAAAAATTAATATGGAAATTAGGATTGGAATTGAAGTTATACACTACGCCACGCCTGAATTCGGCATATTTGTTCGATAAAATACGGGTTTAACCTCAAACAACAGTACATTTACTCATCCAGGGTTGATTAGGAAATAAAACAAAAGAAAAAAATGTTCATATATCGATAAAACAATGCAATAAAACGAACAGTTTTCATACGATATTCCTGTTTCTCTTACAGCGGCATTGACACTGTGACGTCACAGTTCATCTCGCGCAAAATTGGCTTGATTCAAAACTCGTTCAGGTGTGTTATCGGGTTTTCCCCAATTATCTCGAAAATTACTTTTGTGATCGCTGTAAAATTTTCAGGATGATGTTTTTATACACACATAGATCTCCATTATCAAAAATTGACTGGCACTGCAGGTACCCTTTATGAAAAATAAATAGTAACTAATGAATTTATAGTGAAAAATCTTTGTGAATTAGCGATGACCTAATTACTGTCCGGAATTACCCGAATTTCCCGTATGTACCACAGGGTATCGGGTGCGTTCGCCCTATCCACATGTTCGCCTTAGTCAGTTCGCTCTAGGTCCCTTCGCTCTAATTATCGTTCGCCCAAATAATCGTTCGCCTTAAACCTCGTTCGCTCCTTATTTATAAATAAACAATATTATAAGTTATTTCATTTACTTTTAACTTAAAAACTTGTTAACTTTTATTAATTATTCGTATATAATATGTTTTTCCTTCATCAAAAATGACGTAATTGGTATACGTTAATTGCAAGATTTTATTGCCGTACATTGTTGATAACCGTCTTCTTGCTTTTATAATGATTCGCTTGGTGTTTTTAAACAATTAAAGAATTTGAGACTTTAATCACTGTCGTGTATCCGCGCCGGTAGTGACGTGTTTGGATAAAGTGAAAATGGTGGTTCCGTTTGCCTCTTGAAAAGTTTTCGTGTTATTTAAGGCATACATTGTCTACTTTTACATGAAAAAGATCGTCAGATCTATTTAAAAGTGGATAAAATCTGTAAAGTTATACGAAGTTTATGTTAAAACGATGTAAATAAGCAGTTTATGTCGATTAATTGTGAACAACGGAACAGGTTTGGATGACCTTGTTTTTCAAAATAAGAACGGTTTGGATACGCATCTGATACGGTTTGGATGTAATTTATATGTGAGTGTAAACAGTTTCTTTAATTTCCCCTCGCGAAGGGGATATAGCATCGCTACTATGCGATATACATGCCCTCACTAAAAAGCATGCTTTCAATATCATGGATATCATCATGTGATAGACATATAAAGTCACATTGTTAAAAAAAATAAACATACACGTTAAAGACTTGTGCATTTAAGCCAACAAAACTTAATATACCGTAATTTGAATTTAAATTTTACACACGCTCCAAGTAACTTGCAATTGGCATATAAAAATGGCATACAGAGTGCTTTACAAATATGTTAAGTCTGTTGTATAATCATTCCATCGATATTAATTTCGAAAGATTTAGCCTTACAAAAATCTTTACCGACACAAAAAAAAACATGTGTTTACGACAGTTTTAATTGTTATGCTTCTATAACGTTATCGGCTTTAAACGTGAAAACGCCAAAAAATCAAAAGAGATCAGTCAAATATAGATTTATACCAACTTTTAAAACTTTAAAGTCTGTAAAATCATCTAATGATACAAATATTTTTTTTTTCTCTTTTAAAATTGAAACGATATAATATATAGATACACTGCACAGAACAAACCGTGATAACGTGGATTTTTAATTATTGGTATCCTGATATGGGTTTCATGAAAATGAAAACTAAAACACTTTTGATGCAGAGTATTTAACTTATCAAACATCATACTTGTCTATTTTTTTTTAATTAAAAATTGAAACGTTCCCAAACAACTTTTTTAGTTTTGCAACAGCCTAACAACTGCGCTTTGGCAAATTTTTAACTATGAAATTTTTATCATTATACTTTCATGTTAAATACTAACGCGGGTTTTGTACATTTTCTGCAGTAACACCAGTGTCCACCATCATTTCCCGCATGAGTCACCAAAACTTCTTGATATACATTGATACACATTTATCGTTTTGATTTTCTGGTGAGAATTATGATTGAATAAATGTACATATAAAATGGCTATGTTTACTTAGGTCTCGACATCACTTGAATTTTTTGGACCAACTATTTCTAACAACATAGTAAATGTATGACTTGGCAGACATCTATGGTACTTTGTATTATATCACTGGGAGTGAAATAATTGTAGAAATTTCTTTGGGCTTGGTATTGAATGAAAACGAGGCTCACTTTCATAATATTACCAAGCACGTTCTCCGTTAAACGTACTTCACGATTATATCATTTCAGAATAACTAAAAAACACATCATATAGTCGTTTGCCAAAAAAGTAGTAGATAGTTGTCTGTTAAGGTGTTAATATGATGTATTGCTTTTCAGGTTAAAGGTGAAAAACTTTTTTTTTTTTTTTTTTTTTTTACATTTTATTGCGTTCCTCATGTTTCAATTTATATTTTCTTTGTAATTTAAAATTAAGAAAGTATTCTTTTGAAATGTTAGTAAAAAAAAACTTGATATAACTACTATATTTACATTTTTCAGTGTTTTTTTCATGTGATAACACTGAACTTATCAATTTGTTCATATTCAGTCCAGTAAATTCAAATGACGTTTGCTTATTCAAATATTTAAAAGTACAATTGCTGTGAATTAAATTAATATAAGTAATAAGAAATCATTCTTTCGATATTGTGAGGTGTAATTTCGTTTCGAGCTTTATTGGGTTTGACCACGCCCCGACCAAAATAATCAACTCATGATATTCGATCAAAGAATGATTCCTTATTCGTTAAATAATCAATTTCTGATCAATTATAATACTTAATACATTTGTATACCATCTAATCAGAGGGAAAAACATGCTTGTCTAAGGAAATGAACTTAGTCATCCAGTTTTAGTTCCCTTCGAACATGTGGAAGTATTTTGGTTTCATCACATTTATAACTAGTAGGCTAATTGTTCGAGAACAATTAGAGGTCTTTCCACCTAATATTTTAATGAATTGCTAGATTGCTCAAGAAGATATACAAAACATTACTATACCTATGATATATGTTGTACTATAAAATGGGAAAACCACAAGGCCATTAATTGATAAATGGTTTTAAAAGATAATTTTTAGTTTTATTATTATCAAGCCATTTCTTTAAAAATTCCGTGTGGTATATATCGGTAAAGATTTATCTAATTACTTTTCTGAATTTTTTTCCACTTACTATGAACAAAACTGAGCCAAGTGAATATTCTTTACACAATCGTATAAACAGTAAAGCTAACAATAGAAGAGAGTGTTCTACAGGCTAGCTGTCTTTGTACAAAATGAATAACAAGTTCCACTTGAGTAACCACAGGACTTGATGTGATACCTGGCTGACACAATTGAATACCATATTGCGCAATCCAGCAAGCTATTGAAGCCCTTACTATAATTCTGTATTTCAAATGATATGAAAATTCATTAATTAAAAGACTTCTAAATGACGTTGACCTTTGACCTTTATGTCATTTTGTTTGGCCAAGGTAGAGGTTTCTATTCCAAGTGGTCCGAAGTCTGTACGACAAATAATAAAAAAGTTGGAAATGATTTTATAGAAAATTAAAAACTTTCAGGGGGAATAACTACTAGAAGAGGGCCATAGATCCTTTCGGTATGAATAGATTGAAGAATCCTCCAAGTGTACTGAATACATTGGTAAAAGTTCCAAGTCTTTATCTTTTATGGTTTCAGAGGAGTAGCGATAACAAGCATTTCGTACAATAGGGGCTATAACTCTGTAATTATTCAAAAGTATGAGCCAAGGGGCTATATTTTAAATTGTCTTAAGATGTCCTACTAAATCCATAAACAAGTTTTTCTCTACCACCCTTAACAAAAGAGATATAAAAACTCATTAATCAACGGCTTCTCAAATGACCTTGACCTTTGACCTTTTTGTCATTTTGTTCGGCCAAGGTAGACGCTTCCATCCCAAGTGGTCCGAAGTCTCTATGATAAATAATAAAGAAGTTGGAAGTGATTTTATGGAAATTTAAATACTTTCAGGGGCAATAACTACAACAAGGGGGCCTCAGATCTTTTTGGTATGAATAGATTGAAGAACCCTCTAAGTGTAATGAAGACATTGGTAAAAGTTCCAAATCTCTATCTCTTATGGTTTCAGAGGAGTAGCGATAACAAGCATTTCCTTCTCAAAGGGCAATAACTCTGTAAGTTCTGGGAGTTCTTTGACACAGGGTCAATTGGTACCATAACTTTTAATGAGCAATTACATAAAGTTTAAATTGTTTGGATAACTCTAATAATAAAAAAGTCACTCCGAGCTAAATAGAAAAAAAGAAGAAGAAGAAGAAACTAGTAGGCTAATTGTTCGAGAACAATTAGAGGTCTTTCCACCTAATATTTTAATGAATTGCTAGATTGCTCAATAAGATATACAAAACATTACTATACCTATGATATATGTTGTACTATAAAATGGGAAAACCACAAGGCCATTAATTGATAAATGGTTTTACAAATGTAAAAGAGATTTTTTAGTTTTATTATTATCAAGCCATTTCTTTAAAAATTCCGTGTGGTATATATCGGTAAAGATTTATCTAATTACTTTTCTGAATTTTTTTTTCCACTTACTATGAACAAAACTGAGCCAAGTGAATATTCTTTACACAATCGTATAAACAGTAAAGCTAACAATAGAAGAGAGTGTTCTACAGGCTAGCTGTCTTTGTACAAAATGAATAACAAGTTCCACTTGAGTAACCACAGGACTTGATGTGATACCTGGCTGACACAATTGAATACCATATTGCGCAATCCAGCAAGCTATTGAAACCCTTACTATAATTCTGTATTTCAAATGATATGAAAATTCATTAATTAAAAGACATCTAAATGCCGTTGACATTTGACCTTTATGTCATTTTGTTTGGCCAAGGTAGAGGCTTCTATTCCAAGTGGTCCGAAGTCTGTACGACAAATAATAAAAAAGTTGGAAATGATTTTATAGAAAATTAAAAACTTTCTGGGGGAATAACTACTAGAAGAGGGCCTCAGATCCTTTCGGTATGAATAGATTGAAGAATCCTCCAAGTGTACTGAATACATTGGTAAAAGTTCCAAGTCTTTATCTTTTATGGTTTCAGAGGAGTAGCGATAACAAGCATTTCGTACAATAGGGGCTATAACTCTGTAATTATTCAAAAGTATGAGCCAAAGGGCTATATTTTAAATTGTCTTAAGATGTCCTACTAAATCCATAAAAAAGTTTTTCTCTACCACCCTTAACAAAAGAGATATGAAAACTCATTAATTAACGGCTTCTCAAATGACCTTGACCTTTGACCTTTTTGTCATTTTGTTCGGCCAAGGTAGACGCTTCCATCCCAAGTGGTCCGAAGTCTCTATAATAAATAATAAAGAAGTTGGAAGTGATTTTATGGAAATTTAAATACTTTCAGGGGCAATAACTACTACAAGGGGGCCTCAGATCTTTTTGGTATGAATAGATTGAAGAACCCTCTAAGTGTTATGAAGACATTGGTAAAAGTTCCAAATCTCTATCTCTTATGGTTTCAGAGGAGTAGCGATAACAAGCATTTCCTTCTCAAAGGGCAATAACTCTGTAAGTTCTGGGAGTTCTTTGACACAGGGTCAATTGGTACCATAACTTTTAATGAGCAATTACATAAAGTTTAAATTGTTTGGATAACTCTAATAATAAAAAAGTCACTCTGAGCTAAATAGAAAAAAAGAAGAAGAAGAAGAAAAAACATAAAGAAAACAAGAGGTCTTTCACCTGAAAGGTGGAAAGACCTAAAAACATAAAGAAAACAAGAGGTCTTTCACCTGAAAGGTGGAAAGACCTAAAAATGTCGGACAGGAAAGAAAAATTCATCGTCTGTACATTTAGTTCTTTTCACCTGACTTTAAATACATCTTTTGCATGCTGTAATTGAATGACCCAATATTTTTTAAAAGATGTATCTTCGGTTGCACCACAGGGGCATCGTATCCGCTCTACACTCTATGATATATATAAAGAACATACACGTATGTCATAGAGTGTAGAGCGGATACGATGCCCCTGTGGTTGCACACCGATAAACTGCAAACTTCTCTCTTTATGTCTAAAATATCAAAAATGCTATAACTTTAAATTTTTCAAACCGTACCATTTGCACAATTTATATTTTAGCATCCAAACCGGAATAATTTATTTATCCAAACCGTACTACTTCTTTAGCAGGTGCATGAAGTTATTGCTATTTTTATATATATTAATGTATTAAAAAAACATCGGTTTGATTTTATTTGGTTAATTTAATGTTTTAAATAAATTTTGGCTGCTTCAGATTTTTAGTATGTGTTATATTATCTACGTAATCTTGAAATAGTTCTTGGTTTTAGCGTTAAAATGACACGTTAACGATTGATTTTTCTACAAATAAGTCATTTTTATTAACGATGAGCAAAAATAACGCACACTCTTTTCAACTGCAAAACCTTCAGAAAAATATGAACGACTATTACGATATTTTAATTAATATTTACCTCGTTGTCGATAGAAAAAAGGACACAACACCCATTGTTTTTGCAATGGATACGCCATTTTCACGTTATCCAAACATGTCACTACCGGCGCGGATACACGACAGTGTTTAATTGGCTCATTCAGAAGCTTAGCAGATGATTATCACCTATTCTATCTTTAAAGAATTTACATAACACAATCCTTTGATCTCTAAATGAGATATATACGGAAATGGAACATGTAACTGTATATTAATACAATAATAATGTTTTATACAAGAATTTAATTTTACTTAATAGTTATAATAATTATTATATAATTTTAATAATGTAGACTGAGCACGCGACGTTTAGTTCACATTGGCTGATGACCAGGCGGATTCTGTGTGCGTTTCGTTTTACAAAAATCAAACTGCACTGTGTTAATTTCTGCGCTCAGTCCAATGGTTTACACACCGTTTACATAATAATTATCATATGCAGGTCTATAAACAATGACTCACCTTTAACGTTACACCATGGAGAGTCTTGTGAGCTTTGTTTGTTTCATGTTTACCTTGGCACTTAGAACGGAAAGTTGGTAAAATGGGTAACGTTAGGAGAATGTCAGACACCTCGGCCCCAGGACACCTCGGCCCCAGGACTCCTCGGCCAAGACGGGTCGGCCCAAATTTTGAGACACCCCGGCTCAAGCAAAAGACATCTCGGCTCAAGCAGAATTAAAATAAAATTTCAATGATTTGTCATTTTTATTTTATTGAATATAAATTATATGATATATATAAAAGAAGTTGAATTATTAAAAAAACCGAGACCATTTAGTGCTATATCATTGTTAAGCCAAAAAAAAAGTTAAATTATGAAAATGACGACGATTAAGTGCTAATAGATAAACAAACAAGAGGATGCGGCACACTCCTTTTGAGTCCCAAACGCGTGTCACGGGTGTCAATGGGGGTTTAATTATAGGAGCAGTTTATCATGTTTATTATGAGACGATAACCACCGAAGACCATATATATCCTTTCAATAGTTAAGTACTACCCCATATCAGATTTACAAAATCGCCAGAGAAACAAGACATCATGACAGGTACGTACGACAAAATAGTCTGTTTAATTATTTAAAAAAAATTTATATCTTACACTCAAGTGAACCGTAAATTAATATAAGTACTTTTTAAGTAGCACCAAAAATAAAGACTGTTCATACGAAATGAAAATTAATGAAGCTGCATAATATTAACGACATAAATGAATGTTTATTTATAGCAATCAGTATAAGCATGATAAGTGTCTGCTTTAGTTTTCTGTATAATCATTATAAGGTGATAGACTCTCCATGTCAAGCTAAAGCGGTAAACGTACGTATCAATTTTGCATTCAAAATAATCTTAGGCTATCCGTACATAGACTTGATATTTTGGAATATAGTTGCAGCATTTACCATTTTGTTTACAATATATCGAAGAAACATAGAATTAATATGATACGGTTCTAATTATGAAATATATAGTTGATACATAATGAAATAATTATAAAATAAACAATACAAAATACAAACATTAATGATTGATATTAATATTAGGCCTAAATTAATATCAATTTGCTGTACGGCGCGAAACATCTCAGAGGCGAAATGTCTTGGAGCTAAAGATCTTTTGGGGCGAACAGTCCCACCTTCATAGTCATCATACTACTTTTACACCTATCCGGAGACAAAACATTTACACCAACCCCATCGAGATTCCTGCTGCGGCCTGGCTTTTACGATCAGTACCCAATTTAGCCACACTTTTTACTGTCTTTTCATGTTTTTTCAAAGACAATATAAAGATTGTGGTGTATTTTAGAATATCATGAAATAAGGAAAATGTCCCTGTCTGCAAATGAACGGAAGGTGTTTTGGCAGAACCACAAAGACAGGTATTGACAATTTGTTTGTTTTTGTTATGGTTACATATATCGTCGAAATACGTACATTTTATGAAATTTATCACATGCCGGTATTTATTTAAACTGTAAGATGCTTTCTTTGGTAATTCATATGGGATATGAAGGTAGCGACATTGCCAAAAAAAATACATATCCCACGTTAGCAGGTTATGTTTTTTGCTGCAATGATCGCTATACCTTCATAATCCGCATGAATCATCAACAGGTTGGGACCAATCTCCCAAATGGGATATAATAGTCCGTTTGGGATATAACAGCCCTAAATGGGATATAATTTTAAAGTGCAAAAAATAAAAATTTTTGATTTTGAAATTTTTGATATAAATCCGCATTAGAATAGATGAAATGCAACAACTTTTGGTAAACAACTTTTTCTGTAGCTGTACTATCATGGAGATTGATCCCTCAGTATATCCAAAACTTCTTGAGGATCAATCTTACAAACTACATACATATAGAAAAACTTCTTAACAAAAAGTTGTTGCATTTGATTCACATAAATGCGGATTTATGTCAACAATTTTAAAATTATTTTTTGCACTTTAAATTTATATCTCATTTGGGCTATTATATCCCAAATGGGCTATTACATCCCAAACGGGAGATTGGTCCCAACCTGATCAAAGAAAGCAGTTGATTGTTTATTTTAACATCTCACTTTTAACAAATTAATAACAAAACTAAATTACTGTTCATTTCATAAGTACGTTAGCTAAAAGTAACAGCCAAATCGTCTCCTATGAGACTGAGAGTCTGACATCATCATGACTATTTCATGCAGTCCGTGATTTTTCTTAAGTTGCTGTAGGTTTAGACCAATCGATAAACAGGGTACGTGTGTCAATTTCAGTCCTGACACTTTCTTGTCAATTTCAGCCGCTGTAGATTTCGACCAATCAATAAACGGGCCTTATAGATTTCAGTCTGGTTGTTTCTATAGAGCTATGAGTTAACTAAATTTTAAAGAAAAAGTAGAGGGAATAATACTTGGTAGATGTAAATATATGAATATATATTAATATTACAGTAACTTAATCCAAAAAGTTGGATCACGTCGAGTTGCTTTCAAGAAACTTTCGTTCTTGAAAGAGTATGCATGAAAATGTACATGTAAAACATGTCTCAAACCTCTAATGTTTCCAAAATACTACAATTACAAGTGTTAGGGGAAACGAAAAGATGATTGCTATTTATTTTCTCTTAAGACCGCAGAACATTAACTGGCAAGATTGGAAATATACAGCTTTCATCAGTTTCACTTGTTACAGTCAAAACATTTGAAATGGGTGGGAACAAATTGACACGGACGTCTGAGAAAACATTGGATCGAAACTGTAGTTATAGGAAATGTATTTTCAATCCACCTCGGCATTTCTAACAAATATTCAGCAAATGTGAAAAGATACCAATTCGGATATATTATACGCAGGGCAAAGCATTGTCCGATGACTTCTTATATGAAACATTTTATATATTCTATTATAATTGGATATAATTTTAATCTTATAAATTGGAACTTTGATTGTTCTCTGTGAATAAACCCCGTTTCAACTATGGCCCCACTTGATTTCAGACTTGTGACGACTGATTCTCTGAAGTCATCGGACAATGCCTTGCCTTGCGTATTATATTTGCTGAATATATACTTATTTGGTGAAATAATTTTTTTTCAATCACTTTGCTGATACTAAATATAATGTTTTCATTTGCTTTAACTATAACATGTATATAGCAAGTTAGAAATACCGAGGTGGATTGAAAATACATTTCCTATAACTACATGTACAGTTTCAATCCAATGTTTTCTCAGACGTCCGTGTCAATTTGTTCCCGCCCATTTCAAATGTTTTGACTACAATGTCATTTAACCTGAAATGTATGTAGGAGGAGAGTTCCTGCAGATTGCACCATACTATAAAATATCCCATTATGCTTAAACACATGGCTTTCTCAGGCCTCATAGTTGTACTTCTTGAAGAACATGACGGTATATAAAATTTCGGTTTGGCTACGAAGCGAAGAAAAACATAGGAAAATACTATTGTTTTGTCACAAAATGTCACAGTTTTAGTGGCAGGGTTGGGTCATTTGGACGTGCTTGGATACCGCTTGATCAGTAGAAAAAACTGGAAACCAAGTAGTTATACTCATGTGTGCTCATTTGATCCTGGGAATATTGAGAGTACATATTTTTTTTTTAAGAATTAAAGTGACTCACTACACCTTGAAATATTTTCTCACATCAGCAGAAAATTACTTGATAATGATAGATATCATAATGGATAAGAAGTATTTAAGTTAAATAGGCAAAAAAAATTCAATTTCGGATGAAAAATTACATTTTCAAAAATTGAAGTTAAGTAAACATGAACAAAAGCTCCAGGCAGATTCGAACTCATGATCTGCTGTTCAGACGCCCAGTACTTTAGCTACTGAGCTACAACGATATACAACCGAATCGAACGATATAAACAGTTTAACAAAATATATAAATCACCATCTTGTGACGTAGTGTCTTAAAATGTACATGTATAAGTAGTGAGGTACCTTAAAAGTGAAATGTTCTGAAACTAACCTGATCCAATAGGCACTTATTCTCCTTTGTGCTCGATAAATCTAGACATTTGTGGTGTCACTAGCCGTTCCATCTTTCCATGTTGAGAATGATATGTCTTTTCCATTTTACGTCGAGCTTTACACGATGACTAGGGCATATATTACAATTATTCAGAATAGGTGAAAAGGATTCACTTCTGAGCAGAAGTACATTATAAATTTCCCTCTGATAGAAAGCTGTCCTGTCCAAGTTTTATAGACCTAAGATGCCCGCTTACATCTTTAGAACTGTCAGAAATTTGAACAAATTCCTTTTCAGATGGGGAAAAGGCTCATTTAAATAACTATCACGCAAGGGACATGAAAACAATAATAATGACAACAACAAAAGACTAAATTTACGACTTTCAATTATTCTGATAAATCAACAAATGATTGATAGAGTATGCTCTATAAACAAATAGAATTAGCAAAAAAAAAGTCATTGTCATAAAAGGAAACCATCAAAATACAAATCAGCCAATGATTTATGAATGGTTCAAGCGCAGCTGTTTTAATATCACAAAAATATTATGATTTCAAAAGATTTCAGTCAACAATTGCCAAAAAGTTTTCTTTAAAATCAATTCTCGTCCTCGTGAATTTCAACAACTGTTTTTCCGTCTCTTTGATATGTCTCCTGCACTCGATCCAGTTTCCGCCGTTTGTGTGCTTCATTCTGCGTACCCTCATCCACAAATTGCCCATTGGTCTGGGTACTGGCATTGACAAGTTGACGCTGTGTCTGTGTATTGGCATCACGAGACAACAATACAGGCACTAGAGATAAATTTGCATCAATGGATGAGCGTTTTGTTGGAGCGGTCATCGGGTGTCGAAACAGGGAAGGAGCCCGTGGCGTCAGGAGATCCTGAGAAACCTTCAACTTCGTTGTTGGTGCGCAAACAGGAGTCGGTCTTGTCGGCTTTCTTTGGACAACTTCTTCAACCAGGGGCTGCTGTGGTGTACTCCCAAATACATCAGACATATTCCCTGGGTCCAGTTGCTCCCAATTATCAGTGCCGCTATCAGCCATTACTGAAACAGTTTTATTTTATCGAGTGCGGCGATGTCTCCCCATGTCACGTTTCTAGTTCAAGGCATAGTCACAATCGGCGCATTCAAATTTCTTCTGCCTTTGCTTTCTTCCACATTCCACCACATGCTTTTCCCACTCGCCCTCATTTGCAATCCTGATATTACACATTGGACATTGATGGTCTTCCATCCTAGGTGTTGTTTTTATACCCGCACTTTCTAAAGAAAGTTCAAATATATTGTTGTTACTCTGTTCCGTCCGTCCGTCCGTCCGTCCGTCCATCCATCCGTCTGTCCGTCCGTACGTCTGTCACGTTTTACTTTCTCAAACTGCTCTTACATCTTATAAACCAGCAATCTGAACTCTTAGAGTTTGATTTGAGGTGCCATGTTGTTTTGTAAAAAGGTTTAAAAAATTCTCTGGTAGTCCTGGGGGTCAAATAATTGGTAAAAAATGACGTTTTTTCACAAAAAACCTTCTTCCTCGAACTTCTCCTACATTTTCAACAGTAGACAAATCATCTCTTGGAATATGCTTTAGGGTATCCTATAGATGAGCAATAAGGTTTCGGAATTTTCAATTTTGTCCTGGGGGTCAATTAATTGCTAAAAAATGACGTTTTTTTTACAAAAAACATCATTTTCTTTTTGCAGTAGCCAAATGATCTTTTAGAATATGATTGGGGGTGTCATATTGAAGTGTGATCAGGTTCCAGAATTTTTTTTTTTATTCAGGGGATCAGTGGGCAACAAAAAATGACGTTTTTTTGCAAAAAAAGTATGGTTCCCAGAACTCCTCTTTAGTGCTGAAACGAATACCATAAATCAGTATTCGAATATTCGTGAGTGCTATTCGATTCGTATTCGAATATTCGTAGATGTCAAAGAAAAGGTATTAAGTTTGTATTTCTAAGTGGGTGTATGTGTAGACTGCTTAAACAGGTCAGTTCGAAGTTGACACTTAACGCATAAGTATCGATTGAATTGGGTGTGCATTTATTTTTTAAGCAAATAATAATATACTGATATTTTTTTAAAAATTTCCTTTACACAGGATGAATGACCATTTTTAAGTTCTCCTTAAAGATAGCTTAAAGATGCTTAAAGGTAGCTTAAAGACGATCTTTAAGCCACCTTTAAGCCACCTTTAAGGACAACTTATAGGTCCTTAATGTCCAAACTTCTTTAAGCCACCTTTAAGCCACCTTTAAGCTACCTTTAAGCCACCTTTAAGCCATTAAAAAATTTGAATTCAATATTGTGCTTAATTTCCAACAAAATGTATTAACTTTATGAAAGAAAAGGTATTAAAACGGTTTTTGTTCTAGAAAGAAAAATGAAAAAAAAAACACAAAAGAAAAACCGGCCACGGCGAGAATTGAACCCGGGACCCTTAGTTTACTAGCATCACCACACTTCCTCTGCGCCACGGCAACTTACATATATATGAGCGTTTTTATATCCTATATATCAGCGGATATTGAATCACTGTATTGAATGTGTTTACTTGAAAAGATTTTGACAAACCATTCAGTTTGTAACAATCAATTATATCTAATTTATAAATTACATGCATGCGTGTATTTAGAATGAAATACGGAACTTGGTCTTCAGTGAACAAAAATATATTATACCTAAATGGAAACCGTTAGGTTCACAATAGTAGGCTTTCTTAGTTAATAAATTTAAACCGAGTAGATATACGTTCATCTAATTTATAGCTAAAAAAATGTAAGAAAGAAAATGAAATCATTTCTTTTATTAAATGCATTGATACTATTAGGGTATTTGTTCAATTTCTCACAATTTTCCGGTTTTCATGATCGCGGCGCCGATCCAATATGTTTAAATATTTACATGTAATTGTATGTACATGATTTTTAAACTATCAATTCTATAACAAACAAAATTACCAATTACCGGTGACGTATTTACTGCATGTGGCAATTGCAAATGACTTGTACCGGTACATACAATTGTATGATGTGCCAGGCCGGGTATATTTGACATATTTACCCTTATACATATATTTAAATAATCAACCCCTATTTATGATCACCGGTACATTAATTAATTAGCCTCAAGATTTTACTCTTACATACATGTATCGTTAATTTGTAGACGTAACATCTTTGAAACCCAGAGCTAGGAAATAATACTTTGAAAATGAATTACAAATGTAAATTAACTTTTATTCACTAGACTTATCGTATACTCGTACATACTAAGATTCAACGCCTTTAGAAACCCTGACGTGCACCTGGGCACACGACACACCTGTTGTGTATATCGTGTATATTCTGTGTTAGTTCCAGGGGTTTTCTTAAGTTGGACAAACAATAGACTTTAATTAGATATACACAAACATGCACCTGGGCACACGACACAACTGTTGTGTATATCTTGTATATTCTGTGTTAGTTCCAGGGGTTTTCTTAAGTTGGACAAACAATAGACTCTAATTAGATATACACAAACGAACAAAACTATGTCTAGACAAACAAAGCAGTAATATCCTGCCCGATATAACAAAGGCAGTTGAGAGTCTTTTCATCTTTAACATGTATCTAGCAGATCTAGAGTTAGAAATACTGAAAATTGAAAAAAAAAATACAAACCTTAAACCAATTATCAAATTAAATCATGCATTTTTGGTTCATTATCTTTATTTTGTTTAATAACCGGAGGAACAGAGAGAGAGAGAGAGAGAGAGAGAGAGAGAGATTTTTCACCGATTAATTTATAATAGGAAACAAACATACTTTAATTAGTTTTATGCACATATTAAGATACAGAGACTGCGCTCATCCCTACAATAATTTTGAAACCCCCAAACAATTATAAAGAATTTTATAACGGCAATCTGTGTCCATCGGAGCGGTGCTGATGATAGCGATCTGTGTTTAATGGAGCGACGATTAAAACCGCCTGGAACACCCCCCCCCCCCTTCCTTGGAAATTATATTATCACTCGGATGACCCCCTCCCATCTCTATAAAAGAGCTTTTGCATTTAATATATGTTTTTATTGTTCAGCTTGATCAATATTGACTTAAAGGCCACTTAAAGACAGTGTAAAGGCAGTGTAAAGAGAGCGTAAATGCCACTTAAAGATGCTTAAAGGTGGCTTTAAGGTGGCTTAAAGGTGGCTTAAAGAAGTTTGGACATTAAGGACCTATAAGCACTTGCTTAAAGGTGACTTAAAGGCGGCTTAAAGGTTGTATAGCCTTTAAGCTCCTTTAAGTCACCTTTAAGCCACCTTTAAGGACTTGCTTAAAGATGGTTTTTCGCCCTGTGTTAAATAGAATCAAAAGATTGATTACTTCTTTAATAATATACTACAGTCCTGACTTCTGTGTGAGACCGATACCGTCGGATACGTAACTTCGTAAGTCAGTCCAAATATTTCCGCCATGTTTAATATAGTATCAAAAAGAAAACTGATAACGCTCATAGTTCCGGAAATGTTCTGTTTATTTGAAGAAAAAAAAATTATATCAAGGTATCTTTTAAAAAAAAACTTTCGATGTACCTTTCGATATTAAC